>NC_057812.1:728200975-728485611 GCF_018294505.1 Triticum aestivum
CGCCGTCGCCGCCCCGCCTCTGCCTCGCCGTCGCCTCTGCCTCGCCGTCGCCTCTGCCTCGCCCCGCGCCGCTTTGGTCAGGGCCGGCACCGCCCCCCTCTTCCCCCTTTTTTTTGCAAATATAGTTTTTTTCCTGATTATGTGTGTATATGTATGAGTATATATGTATATGTGTATATCTGTTTATATGTCTTTTTTTTAGATTTTTTTGTTTTTTGCATTTTTATAAAAATGTATATATGTTCTCTGTGTATATATATGTTTTCTGTTCATAGATTTTTATTTGAACATTATTTTAAAAAAACAAGCAATACTACTTCATGTATTTTTAAGAAGGAAGAAGAAGAAAAAGAATGAGAGGAAAAAGGAAAAAAGAAGAGGAAGAAAGGAGAATAAGAGGGGAGGAAGAAGAGGAGAAATAAATAAGAAGAGGAAAAAAGAAGAAAAAGAAGAGGAGAAGAAGAAAGGAATAGAGGAGAAGAAGAAAAAATAGAAAATATTCTATTTTTTCTTCTTCTCCTCTTTTTTTTCTTCTTTTTTTTCTTCGATCTTCTCCTCTGTCATCGTCGATATACCCCTCCCGATAACTTCAGCATGAGAGGAGAAGAAGAAAGAAAGGAATAGAGGAGAAAGAAGAAACTTTGACACGAGGGGGGGGGGTACCGATACCCCCTCCCCGATAACATTATTTTCCCATGTATATGTATGTTGCTTCGTTGTCGATATAACGAGGGTATCGAGGATCACCGAGGGGTCGAGGGTCGGGAACTAGGGTAGAGGGTCGAGGGTCGTTAAGGGGTCAAGGGTCGAAGGTTTCAGGGTCGAGGGTCGTTAAGGGGTCAAGGGTCGAAGGTTTCAGGGTCGAGGGTCGTTAAGGGGTCAAGGGTCGAAGGCTCTCGACCCCTCGGCGATCCTCCCGACCCCCTGACCCTCGACCGCTCGGCGATCCATGACCCTCTACCCTACCGCGGGCGTCGATGCCCACGTCACTTGTGGGACATAGATGTAGTGTTCAACGCCGACCCCCTCCCGATAGCTTCAACACGTGGGGGGGTCGATATTACCCCCTCCTAGCTTGAAGCGTTCTCGAGGCCACCCCCTAACCCTTGAAGCATTGTCGAGGCCACCCCAAACCCTAGAGAAGCAGCATCGAGGCCACTAATATGATTCCTTATTGTGATTAGCTAGCTAGTTCTACGTTTGCCACTAATATATCCATATCTGTCATGTTTGAATAATAATTGCCATGTTGTAAATATTTGTAGAAACTATGGACACCCCCCGAGACGAAGCACAAGAAGCGTTGTTGAGGGACATAATCACAGAAGGAAGTGATGCCCTCTCCTCGATGTTTCTCAACGACAACGATGGTCTGGAAGGAGAGGGTGAAGAAGCAGCTGGCCCTCTCCTCATTGATTTACATGGCTCCGATGACCCAATGCCGGTGCAAGAAGGAGAGGGTGAAGAAGTAGACCGTGAGGACGGCTCCGGTGATCACCAAACCGAGTCCGGCCAGGTATATATATTAGTTAAGCCCGTGCTGACTAGCTAATTGATGCATTCATTGTTTTGGTATGTACACATATTAATTAACTCTCGTCTTTGTTATTTTTTCTAGCCCTCCGGATCGAGCACAACTTCGGTAAAGAGGCGAGGCCCGAAGAAAAAGTTGAGCTCGGATGAAAAGTTTGAGATCATACAAATAGCGCGCGACGGCCAACCGATTGAACCCTACCGGACAAAGAAGGCATTTGTTGCTCAGTGTGGGGTTCTGGTTAGGGACAAGATCCCTATCAGCATCCAGCAATGGTATAAGCCTAAGAACGAAGACCCTGAGGTGTCTTATGTCAATGAGATGCAGAAAAAGAATCTTTGGGCTGAGCTGAAGTCAAATTTCACCCTACCGCCGGAGGATGATCCGGAGAAGCCAGTTATAGAGCCATTAATCAAGTCTTTTGCTCTGAGGAAGATGGCAGACCTATTCAGGAATTGGAAGAAAGACCTCAATAGGTATGTCGAAAAAAATGAGACACCAGAATTCATTGGCAAATATGAGAAGATCAGAGATGACTGGCCCGCATTTGTGGCCCACAAGACATCGGAAAAGAGTAAAAAATTGTCAGTGACAAACAAGAGAAATGCTGAGAAGAAGAAGCTTCACCATCGCACGGGGTCAGGTGGCTACCTCGTAGCCCAGCCTAAGTGGGCCAAGGCTGAGAATGATCTGCTTGATAAAGGGATCGAACCAGAGACAATGAACTGGCCAGAACGTTGCCGGACTTGGTTCTTTGGGGCTGGCGGATCCTTGGACCCTATAACAGGGAAGTGCATTTGGACGGAGGAACAATTGGACATACCAGTCAAGAAGCTTCAGCAATATATCGAAGCAGTGCAGCAAGGGACGTTCGTTCTAGACAGGGAGAAGGACCAGCTCACAATGGCCCTCGGCAATCCTGAGCACCCTGGACGGACACGAGGCACGCCAGGCTCCGTTTCGTGGAAGGCTGGATTTCCGGACGCAGGGGGTTACAAAACCCACGAGAGGAGGAAGAAACTGGAGCAGAGCCAACTGCAGTCGCTGCACGAAAGGGTAATGGGGCTAGAGGAACGAGAAGCAGATCGCAGCAAACGACCTGCCGAAGCTTCCCCCAAAGCTACCCCACCATCTCAGCGGAAAAGCAGTGTGGCTTCCACCGAGCTGCTTCAGCCAGAGCATGCCTTGACAGCTCCTGCCAGCTATCCCGTGGATGCTATCACGGATGCTGAAAATTGCCACCTTATGGCGCAATGGAGCAATTTGAAGGTCAAGGCGGCTGTTGGCTCTGTTTATCCTACTAAACCCGACTCAACTTTTCACTGCCGACCGATTCTAGAAGGATATGCTAAGGTGATGGTCGATGAAATAACGGAGGGATTTGAGGACCTCCGGCTTGACCACCCTACCGGTGAAGGGGAGTATCGGCTGGGTTCTGCACTGAAGACTCCATGCCTATGGCGGAAGGATCTCATCAACCTTCCGAACTGGACGCCTCCGCCTCCTCCTCCTCCTCCGGAGAGTCAGGGCACTCCGCCTCCTCCACCGGCGAGTGACGATCAGGGCACTCGGCCCGCTCCTTCTCCGGCGCGTGGCGGCACTCCGCCTCCTTCTCCGCCTGCGCCGGCGCGCCCGAGCAGCCAGCCTCCTCCTTCTCCGCCTCGTCAGCAAGGGCGGAAGAGACCCGCCACCGCTCCGGCTTCTACGGCGCGTCGCAGTCCTTCTCCTCCACCTCGTAAGCAAGGAAAGAAGACATCCGCTCCGTCTACTCTACCGGCGTCTAGCAGTACAACCAAAGGCGGGAGGAGATACAGATTCGGTCCTTCTCTGAAGACTCCAGAGAGGTTACCGTACGAGAGGAGCGAGGAGGAAAACGCGAAGATCGCGCAGACCGAAGTGGATGACTGGTTTCAAGGGTTGAAAGCAAAGAGACATCCACCTCCGGAGGAGAAGGTAGATCTGGTGAAAGGGAAGCACACTCTGGCTGCCCTGACAAAACCACCCAAGTCTCCGCCGAAAGGCAACTATGAGCGCATTATTGGAAAGGCATTTGCCGAAGCGGAGAGGTCGGGAAGTACTAAAAGTGATCAAAGGATGAAAGAACGACGAGCTGGGAAACAAATTGCCCAGCTCGGCGAACAAGCGAAGCAATCGTGCCCCCCGCTCAAGGTGCCTGCTAGCGACATCGTCGATCCGAGGATGGTGCCCGGTTATGGCAATCCTGCAGATTACCTGCCCGATGATGTACATTATGATATCTTGGAGGTGCAGATACAAAGATACGAGTACGGGAAGCCTCTCATCAAAGATGAAAGTTCTCTATCAACGATGATGCGAAGATTGCATGATTGGTACATGAAAACCTGCAAAGAGTCTGAGGGGAGGAGTACTTTGTATGTGAGAGTTAAAAAGGAGCATGACCTCCTTGGAATTGAACGGTTGCCTATTCCATTTGAGGAGTTCTATCAGTTTTTCAATCAATTGGCCATCGATAAAGCAACGGTCACCTCCTACTGTCTGTAAGTAGTACTACTTCCGTCATTAAGTCTCTCTATATAACTCAGCCCTTTCATTTGCATGTATTTATAATTATCCTCACTATATTATGCAGATTGAAGATCGCCGAATTGAAGAAAAGACAAGTGGGAGATATTGGGTTCATTAACACGTATCTCATAGATGCAACTGAGGTTCAATATCGTGCCCAAGAAACCGAGGCCAACTTGCTACGATCGTTGGAATAAATTAACACAAAGATATAATACTCTTTCCTTACAACTTCAAGTGAGTGTTACTGTCTTGTGGCATATTCGGTTTCCTTATTAGTCCAGGTTATAGTAATGTAATATTGATGAGTTATGCATGTGTGCGCAGCTACCACTATATTCTCCTAGAGATTAAGCTTGAGAAGGGAGTAGTAACTGTCTTAGACTCCAAGCGAAAAGATCCCAAGGAGTATGCGGACATGACTGAAATGCTCGAGAAGTAAGTTAAATCGATCATTATCCACCATATCAGCAACTTTGTTCATTTCTGATATCAAGTAATTGTTTTCTTTGTATGGCAGGGCTTGGAGAAAATTCACCAAAAAAGCTCCGGGACTACCGAAGAAGCTGCAATTTAGGCACCCGAAAGTAAGTACTATATAGTAGCATATTCCAGGCATCTCCTAGTGATTCAAGCGCTAGTTTCATCAATACCATTTAGCATGCTTGCTAATTATCAGTTTGATTGACCTCTATTTCTTGTAAAGTGGTTGTGGCAGGAACAAGGGAATGATTTCTGTGGATACTACATTTGCGAGTCCATCCGCCACACGACCTGTGAGCGGGGCTACTCCGACAAACAATATGAAGTGCGTAAATAACAATATTCACAACTTTATTTTATTACCATCATTTGTGTTGAGTTTCATTCATTCATATATATATATATATATATATATATATATATATATATATATATGTATTGACCCCCTTCTTAAAATTAGATGTTTCGGATGCGGGATGAACTCCTAGCACCAGATCGCATGCGAGAAATTCAAGAGGAATTGGCGGCATTCTTTCTTGACCACGTGATCGCTGAAGACGGAGAATACTATGTGGACCACGCGTCCGTATTTTAGGAGATTATATATTTGTAAAAGATAATTATTGTATATATGTAGCCGGTAGTGTCGGATAGATATACGAGAACTTGTTTGTTCGACCAATCTCTCGGAGAAGGAGAGGTGGTCGATATCACTTCTCTCTGTATGCATATATGTTCATGACGATCTTCTATTTGCTTACTAGCTAGCTAGCGTGTCTAGCTAGTCCTCTCTATACGTATGTATGTATGGTACGTAGTGTCGACCAAGCACGGACAAAAGAGAGGACACTTCTCTCTATTAATTAGCTAGCTATAGCACAATATATGAAACACCTAAATTAACCCCTCAAAACCCCCCAAACCCCCCCCCATTTTCAAAAAAAAAAAAACCCCAGCCACAGAAATGCTGATGCATGGATGCCTATTGGTCCCGGTTGGTACCACCAACTGGGACCAAAGGCCCTCCTGCCTGGGCTCAGCGACATGCCACGTGGAGGCCCATCTGTCCTGGTTCTGGATTGAACCGGGACTAAAGGGTCAGGGCATTAGTACCGAACCTTTAGTCCCGGTTCATGAACCGGGACTAAAGGCCCTCACCAACCGGGACTGTAGGCCCTTTTTCTACTAGTGCATGAAGGCTTCTTCAACTTTCTTGGGTTCTGATATTGAGACGAATGCGAAGTGCCCACAGAAATTTGCTAGCTGAGTTTCCCTTGAACGAGTGAGTGGACCAGGTGCATTGATGCTGTCAATTATTCTGTCAATCTGCACTTCATTGGCAACACGAGGATGTACAGGGCGAAGACTTTGCTCTTGCTGATCTGTGTTGTTGTTGGGAGGAATGTCTTCAGGCCGAGCATTGTCTTCATGTTGATCAGGTGCTGAGATGATAAGTTCTTCTTCAGAATGAGCTTCAGAAGGTATAATCTCTCCAGTTCCCATTAGCTTGATTGATTCACTAGCTGGAATCTCATCTAGGACATTTGGCAGTTGCTCTCTTTGTGAACCATTTGTCTCATCGAACCGCACATCCACTGTTTCAACCACTTTGTAATGAGAGAGATTGCAGACTCTGTAGGAGTGCGAATCCTTTCCATATCCAAGCATAAATCCCTCATGTGCTTTTGGTGCAAACTTTGAGGTGTGGTGTGGGTCCTTGATCCAGCACCTTGCGCCAAATACTCTGAAGTAACTGACATTTGGCTTCTTTCCAGTTAGGAGTTCATAAGATGTCTTGTTCAGAAGCTTGTGAAGATAAACACGATTGATTGTATGGCAAGCAGTGTCAATGGCTTCAGTCCAGAATTTTCTTGGAGTCTTGTATTCATCTAGCATTGTTCTGGCCATCTCAATGAGTGTTCTGTTCTTGCGTTCGACGACGCCATTCTGCTGTGGCGTGTACGGAGCTGAGAATTCATGTGTGATGCCCAAGGTATCAAGATATGTATCAAGGCCAGTGTTCTTGAATTCAGTGCCATTGTCACTTCTGATGTGTTTTATCTTGGCGCCAAAATTGTTCATAGCACGATTCGCGAAGCGTCTGAAGACATCCTGCACTTCAGTCTTGTAAAGGATTATGTGCACCCAAGTATATCTAGAGTAATCATCAACAATGACGAAGCCATAGAGGCAAGCAGTAGTAGTAAAAGTTGAGTAGTGAGTGGGGCCGAAAAGATCCATGTGGAGCAGTTCGAAGGGTTGAGTAGTAGTCATGATTGTCTTCGAAGGATGTTTTGCCCTTGTCATCTTCCCTGCTTCACAGGCACCGCATAAGTGATCTTTCTTGAACTTGACGCCCTCGATGCCTATGACATGCTTCTTCTTCGCAAGGGTGTGGAGGTTCCTCATGCCAGCATGCCCAAGCCTCCGATGCCAGAGCCAGCATTCTGAAGCTTTTGCAAGAAGACATACTGCAAGTTGTGGCCCTGCTGAGAAATCTACCACGTACAGATCATCTTTTCGATACCCTTCAAACACTAGAGACTTGTCAGATTCCATTAGTACTAGGCAACGATATTTTCCAAACATTACGATCATGTTCAAATCGCAAAGCATTGAGACAGACATTAAGTTGAAGCCAAGGGATTCAACAAGCATGACTTTATCCATGTGTTGATCCTTTGAGATTGCAACTCTACCTAGACCCAATACCTTACTTTTACCAGTGTCAGCAAATGTGATGTGGCTCTTGTCGGATGGGCGTAAGGTTGAGTCCATAAGAAGGCTTCTTTTGCCAGTCATGTGATTTGTACACCCACTGTCAATAATCCATTCTGAAGACTTTGAAGACGCTGGTGTCGTACCCTACAGTGCAGTTAGGGGGATAGGCTTCACGAAGAGAATTGTGAAGCAAAAACATTTGACGAACCAGTGGGTTATGAAAACTTAGATCCAGATTAGGACTAATAGGGAGAGTAGCATGCGATTCAGGAACGAAGTACATAATGATGCCATTCGGGCATTTTATCTTGCGCCCTACAAGATTTGAAAGGTCCCCAGCAATAGCGTCAGAAGATTTTGTTTTTCTGCTGGAGACCTTTCCCTGCAAAAGAGAGTTAAGCTTTCTTAACCACCCACATCTTCAAGGGTGGCTTAGAAGCAATAAGTCTAAGTGCAGCATCTGAGAATTTTGGCTTTGAAGCCTTAGCAAACAGTCTTGCAGGTGGACAATAATACTCATAGGAATAAGCAGAATAATTTTTGGTCATATGAACATGATGGTTCGATGAACCGCTCTCATATTCATATGCCTGAGTATGGTTTCCCTGCAAAACATTTGCGTTAGTGTGACTCAGGTGAGTCCTCTGTTTGTATGAAGCCTTTGGACCGTATGAAGCCTTTGGTCTGAGGTTTGTCTTCTTCAAGTGAGGTGTCATGAAGACATTCACAGGAAGATTTTCCAGACACTTTTTCGGAACCCAGATCTTCTTCATAGGCGGTCCATTCCTGCAGTTAGTACCAATGTACCTAGCAAACACTTCACCATTCTGATTCTTAAACAGTTTATAGTTTGCATCAAAGGATTCATCAATAATAATGGGGTTAGCACATGTGAAGCCAGATAAATTGGATGGATCTGCTGAAGGTTCCTTTGCAGCAACCCATGTGATTTTGGGGTACTACTCAGGTTTCCAGTAAGAGCCATCTGCATTTATTTTCCTTACGAACCAAACACCCTCTTTCCTAGGGTTTCGGTTTAGAATCTGCTTCTTGAGGACATCACATAATGTCTGATGTCCTTTAAGACTTTTGTACATCCCTGTTTCAAGCAATGTCTTCAACCTAGCATTCTCATCAGCAATAGCAGTGGTATCCTCAGCAGAGGGGTTAGTTACCACATCAACAGTTGAAGATATTGCAACAACAGTAGTAGTGGAACATTCAGCAACAGAAGTAGCATTATCACGCTCAATGCATTTAAGACATGGTGGTTCAAATCCTTCCTGAGCGGAACTGATCTGTTCGGCGCGAAGTGATTCGTTTTCCTTTTGAAGATCTTCATGAGCCGCTCTCAATTTCTCAAGTTCTTGCTTCCTTTGAAGATAATCATAGGAAAGCTTTTCATGAGTTGTTGAGAGAGTATCAAGACGATCTTCAAGTTCCTGATACTTAACGTGAAGATTTTTTATGTCTTCAAATAAGGATTCAGATCGAGTCATTTCAGCACCCAACAGATCATCGCTTCTGTCTAACAGTTTTTGAATATGTTCCATAGCTTTCTGTTGTTCAGTTGCAATTTTAGCAAGTGTTTTGTAGCTGGGTTTTGAATCACAGTCAGAGTCATCGTCACTAGATGTTTGATAGCGAGTAGTGCGTGTGTTTACCTTGGCACCGCGTGCCATGAAGCAGTAGGTAGGAGCGGAGTCGTTCTTGTCATTTGCATCAGTGTCGATGATGAAGTCATTGTCTTCAGTGTTGAAGATGGACTTGGCGACGTATGGTATAGCCAGACTCGCAATGCCAGAATCAGACTCCTCCTCAGATTCCACCTCTGCCTCCTCAGAAGCGGACTCCTCCTCTGAATCCATTTCCTTGCCAACAAACGCACGTGCCTTGCCAGATGAGCTCTTCTTGTGTGATGAAGACTTTGAGGAAGACTTGGAAGAAGACTTTGAGTATTTCTTCTTCTTCTTCTCGTCAGAATCATATTCCTTGCTCTTCTTCTTCCTTTTGTTCTCATTGTCCCACTGTGGACACTCAGAGATGAAGTGTCCAGTTTTCTTGCACTTGTGACATGTTTTCTTCTTGTAGTCATGAGCAGAAGCTTCATCATTCCTTGAGCTTGATCGTGAAGATTTTCCGAAGCCTTTCTTCTTGGTGAATTTTTGGAACTTCTTCACTAGCATTGCAAGTTCCCTTCCAATGTCTTCAGGATCATCAGAACTGCTATCAGATTCTTCTTCAGATGAGGAAACAGCTTTTGCCTTCAAGGCACGAGTTCGCCCATAGTTTGGACCGTAGATATCTCTTTTCTCAGAAAGCTGGAACTCATGTGTGTTGAGCCTCTCAAGTATGTCAGACGGATCGAGTGTCTTGAAATCAGGACGTTCTTGAATCATCAGGGCTAGGATGTCAAACGAACTATCAAGTGATCTTAGCAGCATCTTGACGATTTCATGTTTGGTGATCTCCGTGGCGCCGAGGGCTTGAAGTTCATTTATGATGTCAGTGAGCCGGTCAAATGTGTGCTGGACATTCTCATTGTCGTTTCGCTTGAAGCGGTTGAAGAGGTTGCGAAGAACACTGATTCTCTGATCTCTCTGGGTTGAGATGCCTTCATTGACCTTGGAGAGCCAGTCCCAGACCAGCTTGGATGTCTTCAAGGCACTCACACGGCCATACTGTCCTTTTGTCAGATGACCACATATGATATTTTTGGCAGTAGAGTCCAGTTGAGTGAACTTCTTGACATCGGCAGCAGTGACACCTTCTCCAGCCTTGGGAACACCGTTCTCGACGACATACCATAGGTCGACGTCAATGGCTTCAAGATGCATGCGCATCTTATTCTTCCAGTAGGGATATTCAGTTCCATCGAAGACGGGGCACGCAGCGGAGACTTTGATTATCCCTGTAGCCGACATAGCTAAAACTCCAGGTGGTTAAACCGAATCACACAGAACAAGGGAGCACCTCGCTCTGATACCAATTGAAAGTGCGTTATATCGACTAGAGGGGGGTGAATAGGCGATTTTTATGAAAGTCTTCAAAACATGGGAGTTATGAAGACAAACAGCAAATATTTTGCCTATTACTATGCAGCGGAAGTTAGATTACACTAGGAAAGCCATGAGCAAGTATTCAATAGAGTGAAAGCACAAAGACAAACAGCTGTAGTGTAATAAGGATCAGGTAGGAAGAAGTTATGAAGCCAAACAGATCATACATTCACGTTGTGAAGATAAAAGATAGAGCAAGCATGCAATGGCTTCACAATGAGTAACAGTAAGAATAAGGAAGTGAAGATGAAACCGGTGACTCATTGAAGACAATGATGTGTTGGACCAGTTCCAGTTGCTGTGACAACTGTATGTCTGGTTGGAGCGGCTAGGTATTTAAACCTTAGGACACACAGTCCCGGACACCCAGTCCTGAACACGCAGCTCAGGACACAAAGTCCTCACCGTATTCTCCTTGAGCTAAGGTCACATAGTCCTCGCCCAATCACTCTGGTAAGTCTTCAAGGTAGACTCCCAAACCTTCACAGACTTCGTTCACTGGCAATCCACAATGTCTCTTGGATGCTCTGAATGCGACGCCTAACCGTCTGGAGGATTCACAGTCCTCAAGTGTAATAAGTCTTCAGATCACACAGACAAGAAGACTTAAGTGATGCCCAATGTTCTCTGGCTCTGGGTGGTTAGGGCTTTTCTCCTCGCTAGGAATTTTCTCTCAAAGGCTTCGAGGTGGGTTGCTCTCAAACGACAAAAGCCGTGCACTAAAATCTGAGCAGCCAACTGTTTATGGTTGTAGGGGATGGGCTATTTATAGCCACTTGGCAACCCGACCTGATTTGTCCGAAATGACTCTGGGTCACTAAGGAACTGACACGTGTCTCAACGGTCAGATTTCAAACTCTCATGGCAACTTTACTTGGGCTACAAGCAAAGCTGACTTGTCCGGCCCTGGACAAGATTCGCTCTCATTGTCTTCACTCGAAGACATAGGTTTTTGGTTTAGGCATCACTTCAGTCATTCTTACTGGTTCTCCTGGACCCCACTTAGCAGTACAGTGGTTCCTATGACTCAACACAAAAGAAAAAGAACTATGAAAGATCTAAGTCTTCGAGCTTCATAGGCTTCATAACGTGTCTTCTTTTGTCATAGTCTTCAATGTGAATATCTTCATATACCACCTTTGGCTTCAATGTCTTCATACATTTTTAGGGGTCATCTCTGGTAGTAAAACCGAATCAATGAGGGACTTCTACCTGTGTTATCCTGCAATTCTCACAAACACATTAGTCCCTCAACTAGGTTTGTCGTCAATACTCCAAAACCAACTAGGGGTGGCACTAGATGCACTTACAGAGATGGGCACGTCGCAGGCGGCAGCGAGTTCGAGGACATCGCGGCGAGGGAGCGGCGAGGTCACTTCGCTTGCCATGTCGATGAGCTTCGAGGGGATCAGCGCCTTCCCACCTTCGGAGAGCTTTCCTTCCTTAAGAGTGCGGACCGTTGAGAGGCCTTTTGAAGGATGGAGACGTAGGTCGGAGGCTCGATGCCAGCGAGGCGTGCACTTCGGCGGCGGGCTGGGGGAGACGCCGGAGTGACATGCTGCATGGCATCCGAAGCTGGATCCTCAGCGATCTCATGCACCAGCGGCGTAGCTGGCCAGGAGAGGTCGATGCCGTCAAGGCCACCAAGAGGGGTGTCGGGCGGTGGAGCGGGCAGTGCCTGGGAGTCACGGTAGACGACATCGACGGAGGTGACCAACGATTTGGAAGGACCGACCGTGGCAATCTTGGAGAGATGACCGATGGAGGCAGTGGCGAAGTTGGCGACGAGAATGCCGGGCGCCACACCGAGAGTCCGCATGGGGATGCGATAAAAGCCGCGATCACCAAAGGCGCTGATCACAACGATGTCGAAGAAGCCTGGGCGCATGTAGATGAGGATGTTGGCTGGCTTCTCGAGAAGAGGCTTGGCCTTGACAGCGGGCGCCGGGGAGGAAGCTCCGCGACCCGCCCCCCGTCATCGTTCGAGGCTAGGGGCGGCGGAGGGGGGGCGAGATGCTCGTCCATGCCGACGGGGAAGTCGTCGTCAGCATTGCCATCAGAGGGTGGTGCAGAGGCAAAGTCGAAACCGGCGGCGGGTAGGTTGGTGCAGGAGATGATGGAAGCCGTGCATGGCCAGGGCGTGAGGGACGTCATTGACATCCCTGGCCTTGACAGTGACGAGCACCGCGGAGTAGTCAATGCCGGCCAAGCAAATAGGGTTTATGTCGAAAGGATTGGCATAGGGGCCAGTGGAGTGGAGGATATGCTGTGGGAACCAGTGTTCGATGGGGAAATCTTCTATGGCGAGGGCGGCGAGGTCACGATGAGGGAAGAGGAAGCAGTTGTCGGTGTCGCTGTGGCGATTGAGGTGGACGGTGTGCTCACGGCCCAGGAAAGGGCCTCCTCGATGGTGCGCTCGCGGTCGCCAGGCGTGGCGAAGACGACCATGCCCACCCCTTGAGAGGCAGTGACCAGAGCGTAGGGCGGGTTCCCGGCCTCCTCTTGGAAGGCGCGACGAACGATGTTTGCCAGGTTGGCCGCCGGGGGGTTGACGTAGGCGTAGGAGAGGTTCTCGAAGTGCTCGAGGGGGACGTAGGGCATGAACACGTTGACGCAGTCGGGGCACGAGGAGCGTGGCTCCATGTCGATGTCGACGGAGGCCTCGTCGGAGTCCGTGGACTCCTCTCCGGAAGCAAACTCCACCTCCTCGGGATCCTCCTCCTCGCTGCTGTCATCGGAGAGGATGATGACGGAGCCGAAGGAGGTCGAGCGATCGTGGGCGACTGGAGTGGCGGTGGCTGGAGTAGAGGGGGTGGAGCTGGGAGCAGCGCCGGGCACCACCGGAGCAGCCATCACCTCCTCCACGGGCGCCAGGGGGATGAAGTCCGCCATAGGACCTGCGTGGTGAGATGAGAGGGAGGGCGAGGGAGAAGAGCCGTTAGTCAACCGAGAGGAAAACGGGAGAGATGGGGAGGAGGCGCCATGGAAACGAGAGGGGAGCGTACAGTCTCGCTGCCGGTGGCCGGAGATCCAATAGTTCCTACATCGCATTGGGTCTCTGCAGTGGCGAACTCGGTGGTTTAGGGCTAGGCAGCGAAAGCAGCGCATGGAGAAGTTTGAGGGAAGGCGCTGTTTAAAAAGAGGTGAAGGAGTGGCAAGGATAGACGTGCTTTGGCGGGAAGAGGGGCGCGCCGCGCCATGCAACAGAGCATGGGCGAAGGAGGTGTGAGGAGGGTGAACCGAGGCAACCAGGTCGACAGGAGGCGCAGAGGTGGCAGACGCACGCGGATGCCCAGAGTGGGAGAAGGTCAAACCTGTGGGTTGGAGAGGGGGGGACTTTCTAAAAGGAAGAAATTGGGCTTTGCATGCGTTAGCCATGGGAGAGGCCCCTCCGGAGTTGGCAAAATGCCAGTGGCGCTACAATCGATAGCAATGGGCCTCCTACGTGCGAACCGATGGGCATCGGGAGGGGGAAGGCGGGTGTCATGGAACGGCCCGGCAACGGGCAGGGAGGCGTGTGGTGATGGGTTGTGTGCAAAGGTTTGTTGGCTGCATGCGAGGGATCTGGGAGCGCACTCGGATTGGCCAGGAGGGGAGTTGCATGCATGCGCGTCGGGGGCGAAGGGTTGTTGGCTGCATGCGAGAGATCCAGGAACGCGCGCGGATTGGCCAGGAGGGTGGTTGCATGCATGCAAATCAGGGGCGGGGCAGGTCTTGTGAGCCTCTATATGAGCAACAGGAGTCGTTGATGCAGCACGGGGGTCCGTGGTGATCTCATGCGCGGGGAGCTCGGTTCCTGCGCGCGCGCCAACCAAGGTAGCAGACGGAGCAGGAGGGTTCGCATTGGCATGGCTGGCAGCGGTGGCCAGTTGAACAGGAGCACGCGCAATAGGACAGGAGGGTCGGACAAAACCAACATTGAAGAGGGTTACGTCTCCATGGCAGTCACGCACCGGGAAGAAGACAAACTGGTCGGAAATTTGAACGCCAGAAAACGACGAGCCGGAGCCGGAAGGGGGACCCATGTGAAACGAAAGCCTAATCTCACCAGCGCTAATACCTCCTAACGTAACAATGAACTTTGCAATATCTGAATTAGCCACTGTTAACGAAAATAAGCCAGCACCAAAAGAACGAATCATAGGGATTTCAGACTCCGACCCTAACCAACACTTTAGCAAGGAGAAGACAGCAAGATCATCAAGGCTAGGGGACGGGGGAAGCAGCTTGATCCACACGGAAGTTGGGGAAACCAACTTCGAATTCGGATCAAGCGGCGAACATACCGGCGATGAGAAGTTCTCTAGCACGAACTGCAGAAGCGCGTCACCAGGCGATGATCCCATGGAAGCATGAAAGCCTGATCGTAGAGCCGCAGGTGCTGAAGGAGATAGGAATCCAAAAGCAGCCTCCGACGACCCGGCCGGTGGGAAGCGCCCGAATTTTTCAATGGCAGTCGCCGGCACCGAGCCCCCCCCCCCCCCCCCCCCTCCTGGGAAGAGGCACCAACAGCGGCGGTAGGAGCAGTCTTCATGGAGGAAGAAAGGCTCAAAAGCCAAGGTGGTGGGGAATTATGGGACATGGTATGGTGTTCATCGTGCTCGGAGAGGGCGGCGACGACAAGTTTGATGCCCGCCGCAAGGCGGCGAGCGAAGTTTAGTGGGGCAGATCTAAGCCATCGGACGCCGCGTGCAGAGCTGAGGCGGCAGGTGGCCGAAGCTGGACGAACGGCGGCCGGACGGCCGCCGCGGACGGTGGAGGCTAGCTAGAGCTCCTTCCAAGAACCCGTAGTTCTCTCGCTTCACTTTGGAGCAGTTTCATCCAAAGGTGTAGTACTACCAAAGAGAATGTTTGGCTTTCATCTAGCTCCAACTTCAAGAATGAGAAATTTGGTGATAAGGATCTATTTGATTGGTTGAGGGGGGAGAAACGAAGGGTATCCACTTACTAGTGGCAGTGGTGGGTAAATTCCACCCAACTCCAGCTTGTAGAGTTTTTTGAAGCACCCCTGAAGAGCTTCATAAAAAACTGGGAGTTGTTCCCCAGATTCTAGTTTTTTCGCGGAGCGGCATATCGTGAGTCTACCCCGTTTCACTGTTTGGCTTGTGTTTTTTGAAGCGGAGTTGAATTTAAGAAGCAGAGCAGTCCGAAATAGGCTCCAAGTCGGGGACGTGGAGTAACTGAGCACGAGCTCACAGGAGCTCGTTATCCAAGTCGTTGGTTGGCGCATCTGGATCTGTGCCATAGTTCTATACTCACACATGCAGTCCGCCAGAAAATCAAACACTGTTGGGAAATACATACGCGACAGCGCAGGGTGGTGGGCCTTCGCGTGGGGAGAGTCGACGGATCTGACAACAGTTTGGACGGCCGTCGGTCTCCGGCGAGGTGAGCCGTGGAACAGAATCGGCATTCCCCGTCTGATCCGTGGACCAGGACAGTTGCTTTCCGCTTGGTGGTGGCAGCACAGAGGCGACGAACGCCAGCGGCGAGACAACATGGAGTTTCTGATGCAGCCTATCAGCATGTAAGTGGATGTTTGCCTTTCCGGCGATGCCGCCTCCCTTTTTGGGCCCTCGGTTTTAGCTGATACAGAGGATGGCTTTCTCCGAAGTTTCAGATCTAGTCTGCTTGAGGAGGTAGGGGAGAGCTTGGTGCCGGCTCCTGGTTGTGAATGTCTCTGGTGTGGGGGATTTGGAGGCTGTACCGCAGGTGGAGGGCGACGCGGCATAGCAGCGGACGGCGCACAGCGGCGAAGGAGGCGGTGGTGACCAAAAGGGAGAGCTTGCGGCCGACGTGAGAGCTGTCAACGGGGAAGATGAACCCCCGAGCACCGGGGTGGAACAAGAGGTTAGTAAATGGCAACTTTTCCTCGCGGCACATATTGAGTGATTTAGGAAATGAAAAAAATGAATGAGTGAATATATCATGCAGTTAGAGCGAGTGCGGATTGTTGTACCGCATTCAGGAAATTTATGCTGTGTGTGCCTGTGTGGAGTGCCTGTTGTGTGAAGGCTGATTTGTTCTCTGCATTCACAAAATTCAGGCTATGTACGCCTCTGTTTGCAGGCTGATTGTTGTCATCGTTAAGAAAATTTACTGATTTATGTACTGGTGCTTGCAGGATGTTTGCTCCCTGCATTTTGGGAATTCATACTATATGTGCCTGTGTTTGAAGTTTGATTGTTCTCTGTAGTCATAAAATTCCTGATTTATGTAGTGGTGTTTGCAGTCTGTTTTGCTCCCTGCATTTGGAAAATTCATCCTATACGTGCCTGTGTTTGTAGGCTGATTGCTCTCTGCAATTAGGAAGTTCATGCTATATGGGGCTGTGTTTGCAAGCTGTTTGATGTCTGCAATTAGAAAATTTATGTTGTATGTGCATGTGTTTGCAGGCAAAGGATTGGTGCTGCCACCCCAACCGTGCCCAAACCGAGTAAGTGCGTTCAAAAAGGCAGTCAGGTGTTTCCGGAGAACCCAACTGAAAATGTGATCACAACAGTTCTTGGTATTACTTTTGACTCTGGCCGAGGCATACGACTTCTACAATTTGTATTCATGGGAAAAGGGGTTTGGCATCCGGTACGGCAAGAGCCGGCTAAATGTCGAGAGGACGAAGTGCATGCAAGAGATAGTTTGTGGGTGCTCGGTTAGTGACTAATTTTGCTTTTGCTGGTTTGTGATCGGTAATTTGGTTCTGTTCGGGAATTCTTCCATTGTTGGTAATTCATTAAAGTTTGTGAAAACTTTTGCAGGGTAAGGCTGGGGTTGAGAACACAAGGTCTTGTCGTGGCCCATAACGTTATATTCTGTTTGGGCTGCGGGGATAGGAACTTCGCTTTTCAGTTGGACAGAAGGTTACAATTATCCAGTTCTTCCGGGCAGACGAGAAGCTGGGATGGCGGCATGCTTGCGTAGGAGGGCGACACCATTGAAGACATGGAGTTCTTGCTGCAGCCGGTTAAGAGGTGATGTATCCTAGACTCATTCAGTTATGTAAGATGGTATAGCTGTAGCTGCAATTTCTTAGAGATTTCCCCTCCCAACACGGCAGGTTTCCAATCCTTGAGGGGATGGACGTCACCAATGGACTGATGGATATGCAGGAGTACGGCGTGCCGGCCCTTGGAGCTCCACTGCTGGCTGCCATGAGTCATCAGCAGTGGAAGTGACGAGTGGGAGGTGTAGCTCCTAGATGTGGATGCCAGACCGGTTAAGGGGAAGCGCAGCTCTCCGACTGTATCTCACCAATTAATGGGGACGGTGAATCTCCAGACTCCTGGATGAATAAAAAGGTTAGTCTGTAGCTTCATTATCCTCATCAGATTACCAATTGAGGATCATAGTTATGTGTAATTAGTTAATTAAGTGCTAGTTACACGCCGTTGACTTGTAGTTCACATTGTAGCTTATTTCATACAGTAGTAAGTTTGTTGTTTTGTACCGCTCGTGATATAAGTAATGTTCAGTAATCAATTTTTAGGACAACAACAATTTGCAAGTGCGAACAACTAAGACATGTAGGGTGCGGTTTTCCATAACTTGTATTTTTGTGCTAACAGCGCCAGGATTGGATCAGCGGCTCCAAGTAGGAGTCCATGTCCGTCGAGTCGAGGGCTACTGCTTTGGAGACTACTATAAGGAGCTTCACCGACAATTGTGGAGATTAGGTGATAAGGCAAAAACTGGGTGCTAGCTTTGATACGTTCTGAGAGGCTTATGATTTATATAATCTTTAATCTTGGGAAAATGGCTTTGTATAACATATGGGAAGAACAGATTAAATGTCGAGAGGAAGAAATGCATGTAGAAAATTATTTGAGGTTGCGTGGTAAGTCTTGATGATGCAAATAAATTTCAACCAGCAAATAATGTGAACTAGTTTGTGAAGGAAATGAATTATAATTTCTGTATTTTTGATATGCAGGGGAAGCAGGGTTAGAGAATACACAATCATGCCAGTGTGAATGCCCTGCATTGATCCGATTGCTTAGGTTAGAGGACAATGGTTGGTAAATAGCTAAGCACAGGGAGAAACACAATCATTCACTGTCTCCAAATTGTTGGGTAACAGTTCACTGGCCGTCCCACAAACACAAAGATGTTGAAAACATAATTAGGAGATTTTTTGGTTAAATGGAAAAGGTCCCCTTTATTAAGCGATCGTTGAGAGCATTGTGCGGGAATTTGGATTGTGAACAAGCGGATGATGATGTGAGGAAACCGATGGAATTATCTAACGAGTTGGGTGCCAGCAATCCGCAGTTCGCATATCGAGTCCAAGCTGATGGGGAAGACCGAATAAAATGTCTGATGTGGATGAATGGTAGCAGCCATTGGCGACAGGCATCTGAGCTGTTTACAGGCGAGATGAACCCTAGAGCTCTTGGCTGGACACAACGGTATGTGCATTCAGTGCTACAAATTCAGGAAAAAGTGAGTCAAGCCTGTAGTGATGGGTGTATAACTGTATATGCATATTTTTATTGTTGTGAGGGTGCTCAAATAAATTAATCATGACCGGTGATGAAGAGCATTTTAACAAGTAAAATATCTTGATAATTAGCAATTTTTTATGGACAGTAGTTTTTTCATTGGCATATGTAGACAATGCTGGTGCATTTTGACAATTATTTGACATATCTAAAAGTGAATGACCTCTGTAGAAGCCTGAATATTGGTGTGTGTAGCAAAGTTGTACTGCAAACTCAATGTGTACTTCTGATAACTGAAATAATATTTATCTAGGTGATGGCACAGCTGGGTAGTAGTTTGAGTACTTGTTGTGCCTTGACATCGAGCTGCGATATGCACATGGATAGCAAAAGTTTTGACTTGAGTATCATGTGTTCGATGTAAGCATCTGCTGATTTAAACATTTCTGGAATGCATGCAGGGTAACGATTGGTGCGGCCGCGTCAAGGAGGACACCTTGTCCTAATCACCCAAGTGCATAGGAGAAGGCAATTCACGGGTTCGATAAGAATCCAGGGGAGAATGTGATTGTACTGAAACTGGGGATAAGCTTTGATCTTTAGGTGAAGCATACGACTTCTACAACTTGTACTCCTGGGAGAAGGTGTTTGGTATTACATATTGGAAAAGCAGACAAAATGCAGGCAGGAAATCATTTGCAGCTGTGCGGTGAGTACTTCTTCATTTCGGAATTCTCCATGTTGTACTGCTGGTTTTGTTGTGATGTCAATGGCCAAAACTAAAGTTGTAAATGTTGTTTGTGCTATGCAGGGAAAGGCTGGTGTTGAGAACAGTAGGTCATGCCATTGTGAGTGTCCGGCTCTTATACGACTGTTGCGATCGGAAGGCAATGGTTGGTGCATATCAGAGCATTGGGAGGAACACAGCCAATCTTTATCTCTTAATTGCCGAGAGACAATACACTGCCTTCACACAAAGACATCGACGTTTACAACCGAGACTTGGTGAAGCAGCTACAGCAAAAAAATGTCAATCTAGCCAAGGTAATACAACATCATAATTAGTTTTTTGACCAACCGAGCTCTCCATAATCCATAATTTGTGTGGAAAATAAGCCATGAGCTGGCATAGGATGATGTGAGCAAGACTATGAAGGTTTTCACTGAACTGGGTGCAAAGGATCCACATTTCACTTATCTTGTGCATGCTGATAAGGAAGGGCGAATCAAAAAAAACGTGGGCGAATGGGAGCAGTAGATTGTAGTAAATTTTTTGAGGAGAACACAACAAATTCAAAATTTTAACACCAAGGGCAGGAGGTTTGCCCAAGTTGTGTATAAGCAGGAGTTGAGGGGCAGACTTGGTTTCAGTCATCCAGGTGAAGCTGTAGTTGGAGTAAGATCAAGTTTCAGTGGGAGGGGAAATAGAGTGAATGGCTTCGACCAAGTTATCTGGTGCCTTCTCTGCCTTCAGAGTATACTCGACTGATTCTAGATGATTCTAATGAACAGCTGTAAGTTCAGAGCATTAGCTCGGTTCATGTGTATTGTATTGATATTTTGTAACCTGAAAGTGACGTGACGGTGTTGGAAGCGGACGCGTCAGAATCATCTATGAATCGGTGTGGCAGTCGATGCAGCTTCAGGTGTCTCCGTTGGGTCATTGCAGGATGCCTGGCTTTAGGTGCAACTGTGCATAATGTACAGTAATATTTTCTATGTTGTTATAAATGGCCATGTGTGAACGAACGCCGTTGGAACAGAATCTTAGCTGTAACAGCCCATATGGTGAGAAATCGGAGCAGCAATATCCCATAGCTAACGGCGTCGACTTTACTACTAGTTGTCAGAGTGGGCCAGATGTGGGACATCAACTCTGAAAAAAGTCACTATACGAAAGTTATACCTGGGCCTATACATGGCGGGTTGGCAATCTCGAAGGGGCTGAACGGGGACGATAACGAGGGCATATGCGCACGAGCTCAGAAGAGGACTTTCGCCAAGTCGTGGCAAATCGTTTGGCATGAGTCTATGCGTATTACTCGTGCCAAACAGTTTAGCGCGGCAGAGGGAGCACGGGAGTACGAGAGTACGAGATCAAGGTGACAGGTAGGCAATTTGGTAGACGCCGTATCAAGTGGGAGACAGAAAAAACAATTTTGTCAAACACCCCCAGCATCAGCATGTCCACCTCGAATCTCCATGGCCACGCGGATTGATTCGACCGTCTAACAAGATGACAAAACACGGCAGTTGGGGAGCACGCTGCACGCGCGCCGCAGGACACGAGATGTACATACAATGATACAATCACAGTTAGAGGTACGTACATGTCTATACAAGACGTCAAAACGAGAGGACAGTGTCACGCCCGGCGCACACGGCCTGTCACCTGCGCGCCCGGCCGCGATAGGATGGTGTCGGCCGCGCACGCGATGCGCCCGGCGGCCCGGCCGGCCGGCCGTGTCCCGGAGCGACGACACCGCTCGCTGCATATTGCTAACGCTGTCGATCAATCCAGATCCATGGATGGATGACGTGCTGGCGACCAAAGCGCAAAGGAACCAACTAGCGTAAAGTGGGTTTCGCCGTTTGTGTGTGGTTGTCAGTGCCGACCGATCAGGCATGGCATGTCTTCGTGTCTCGCGTAGTTCATCCTTGTATCTCGCCGCTCTGACACGTACGCATGGACGGTGGCCGGTCGGGCGGATCGAGCTGAAGTATCTAGCAGCAAAGGCGTACTACGTCTCTATCCATCCATTGTTGGAACGAGGTGTACTGGCACTGCTACGGCCGTACCCTATTTGCCGCGCCAACGTGCTCATGCATATGCATGATTGATGGACATGACGGGCGCCATTAACGAACCATTGATGCTTGCGTGTTAATTTGCATGCGGATGCATTCTAGTAGTGATCATGTGCTCACATCGCATGCATGGCGCGGCATAACCTATGTGGTGAGAGGCCTGGCTCCGTTGTTTTCTTGTGCTTGATCGCGGACAAGATTAGCTGTGCTGCAGTGCTCGGAGGCACTAATTTAAGCGGATAACATATGCTAAGCTCATATAACTACATCTCAAGTAGTACTACCATCAGTCGAGCCATAATGTGGCCTGACAGTGAAACGCGACGTGAGGTTTTCAGCTGTCTGTCAGACAAGGCAAGTGGCATTGTATTGCCTTGTGAGATCTACTATCGGTTTCTGGCCTCTGTTTTTTCTCCATTTCTTATTTGTGATTTCAGATCGATCACCTGAGCAAAAAATCGGGTTTCTGATCGAGATTCAGAAGATAAAGCCTAACAACAGGCTGTAACAATAACTAAACCAGTCATTTCCACCAAGTTATATTTCCATGGCTTCAATGAAAGCATACCAAAACATTCTTATATCTTATATCTCTTATACTAATTGGAAGCACCATCCGAGTTTCCACGTTAATTGTGAAAAACTAAGCTAATTGCCCGTCGGATCTACATCTTATGTATTTGTAGCCGTCTGATGCATCACGTCATTCTTAAGGAATCCTGAGAAGTTATCCCACGCGACTCTCCTTACCAAATCTACCAAAAAAAAAAAACAACAGAAGTCATAGGGTTGCCATTCTCTCTCATCCACGTTAACCCATAACCAAGATGCGTATCAAAGAGATACTAGATGCCATGCCTATGCCGCAGCAGCCGCTCTCCCCGGCCTCCGATTCTCCTCCAAGGGCCTGCCCGCTCAAGCCATGCGCGGCAAATTTTCGTGTTTTGACCCTTTTTTGAAACCTATTCAAGATTTGACCCTAGTTTGAAAAAAATTCGAGATCTAACCTTTTTGCTACCGCCAGAGTCCATGGCGGTAGGGTCTAACAGCCTACCGCCAGGAACTTTGGCGGTAGGAAACATCGCTACCGCCAACCGGGCCGGCGGTAGCTTGCACAACCCTACCGCCAAGGTGCTTGGCGATAGGCACGAGCACGCACTGTGTTCAATACTTAGGAGGTTTTTGGCGGTAGGGCATGCAACCCTACCGTCAGGGACCTTGGCGGTAGGCTGTTATACCCTACCGCCATGGTCCCTGGCGGTAGCAAAAGGGTCAGATCTCAAAAAAATTTCAAACTAGGGTCAAATCTCGAATAGGTTTCAGAAAAAGGTCAAAACACGAAATTTAGCCGCCATGCGCTATACGCTGCAGCCGCTGATCTCCATGGCCTCTCCTCCTCCTCCACATCTCTCCCTGCTGCAAGCCTGCAGCGGTTCATGTCTTTCCTGGCAATCTCTCTGTACCCAACCAAGCTATCACAAAGAAATCTCCCATGGCATTGGTCGGGTGACCTTTCTTCGGCCGGCCAACATGAAAATACATCAGGTATAAGGGTAGGCATTATGAGACTATTTTTGTCACTCTCCTTGCCTAAGAACAAAGCATGTACGTCTACATGTAGATGTAAGTATGGTTAGTTTCATCCATATAATTAAATTAGCACATATATTTTTATTAAGGCATCCATGAAATTATCTTCTCCGCACCCAGAGTTAATGATATACTTGATTCCCTGATGCAACGTAGATGTGTGCAAAGTCATGGTGATGCAAGATGCCACACAGTCCAGGACCTACTTAAAAAAACTTGCTAAAAGAAATCATTTTTTCTAGATTACTAAAACAAGCCATTTATATTGCTAAAATATGTCATTAAGAATGGATGAGTAGACATTGCGTATGTACAGTTGAAAAAAAATCATTTTCAATTTGATTTTAACTTTGTAAGTTGTTACCCAAACAACACCTTCAGAAAAGAAAAATATCATATTTCGCATAATAATTATTTATAATCTCAGCAAAGACACAATGGAAGACATGCATTTATCTAAATTCCTGATGTAATGAATCGTTTTTTTTTGTTTTATGGCTTTCAAATGAGAGCTTCTATGTAGTGAAAGTATTATGTGTACCTAAATATTCCCTGAAAGCATGAAGAGTCAATTTTTGCTAACTTTCACTACAAATATTTGCGAAGTAATGTAGAGGTACAAATTATACCATTATCATCATGGAAAATATTCTCATAGTATGAAGTTTCTTATTTTAAACTAGCATTTACATTAAAAAACGGTATCACGGCTATATATTGAAATTCAGGCAATGTTTATAACACCATGCATTGATAGGCGGATGGAGAGTATTACCAGAAAAAAAGTGTGATGAAAAGCAACGCTATACAGATTGGTTGATAGGACATCTTTTGTTGTAACTTCTATTATGCTCATGCATGTACATATGTATGATGTACATGTAGCACAACGAGAGATAAATGTATATTGAGTCTCAATATTAAAAATATTCATGTATGTGTCTTGCATAGAGAAAAGCTTATGTTACGGACTGGATACATGTCGTTGGAGTAAAACTAATGTCCAGGTGTCTGACATAATGTTTGTTTAATTTAGTTGCAACCATTAGATTATTATTATAAATCAAGAGAAGTAGAAGTGTGACAATAGATGCAACCATTGTCAAATGATTCCCACATTTTTTTAAATTCAATAGTGTAAAAAAATAACAAAGCATGCATATTCGTTTTGACACGTACTTATTGAAGAAATATAATTTCCTCTTACTTAGTGAGAAACTTTTTCGCTTTATAATATAGTCATGTAAAACTTTATTCATAAACTGCATATATGAGATTTAGTAACAGTGTTATTTCTTGCCCGTGCAGTGGCATGGGTCGATGACTAGTTTCTTTAATTAAGATTTATTGTTCCCACAAAGAAAATGGTTTACTGAATTTTCACAAAAATGATTGTCAATTAATTTTCTCTTGAGAAACATGACAAACGCAGAGGCTCACATAGATGCAAATACACTTATCCCTATGGACGCGCGACACAGATGCAAATACACCAACCAACGAAATGTGGGCTATGTGCAACAAGGTTACAGTTGAATTCGAAAAAAGTTTTCAACGGCATAACCAGAAGTCACGCAAATTGGATATTATTGATCTAATTGATGGTAATTAAATCTCAAAATGTTGTCACACCTCATTCATGGGAATGGAGGAAATAAGAAGTTGAGTGCCCCTATGTTCCCCAATGTGGCTTTCTTATAGGACTAATATGGTGTTTTCATAGCATGAAAATTAATTCTATTTTTTTTCAAGAACAAGCAACACAACATGCAAATTAATCCTTTGGTGCTGGCAAAATTCGATTTCGACAAAAATTGCCAAATACTCCCTATGTCTTTAAACTTGCGCAGAGAACCTAGTGAAGTATATGTATTACTGTACTTATAAACCAAGATATTACTATACCCCATGTTGTACAATTGGCCGTTGGCCACATGGCCTTGGTGGGAGACACAAGACATGGATGTGTGTTCCTTAGCAACGTGAACCGTGATGCACATCTGGCATGACCTGCGAGGCATGGTGGCTCACCGGCACAGTTAAGGACGTGCGCGTCCAGATCTCGAGGCCGACTGGGTGACGTATGTTCATTGCCAGACAAGACAGTTTTGCCTGCTGGCACTACAAGTTACATGGGTGGTCAATTAAGTGTGGTGATTAGCTGGTGTTTGTCACCCATGGCATGCAAGGATCTCCTATGATGACGATGGTAATATAGTATGATCTAGGTTTTGTTAAGTATGGTGATTAGTTGTGGCTTGTTTCCCTGCGACCATGCAAGGATCTCCTATGATAAATAGGATAATATAGTATCATCTGCGTTGAGAGCTAGACAGGGAGTGTGGGCGCGCACGGATTGAATATAGATCCCCTGGTTAATTTGATGGTCGGATCCGCAAGGTGAGGAAGAGAAGGGTGGTAACAGGCGGTATCTCGGTGGGTGGGGCGATGCTTCCCAGTCCAAGTGGAGTATATACACAATGTGGGAGCAACCATCGTTGAACTCAGGTTGTGCAGTGGCATTGCCATCACCCAAATGATGGGAATTCTCATGATTTTCCCTTGTTAGTGGAACCGGGGAGATGCCTTGTTCTCCTAAAAAGCTCTGATGATTTGCAAGAGTTGACAAATTTTATGTAGCGATTTAAACGGAGCCCGATCGAAAGCGTGGAGACATCAACTAGTTAAGGTGGCCAATCGACCAGCCTCTAATAAATAGGATCATATATTTGTTTAAGGCAACTAGGAACACTACTCGGCTCGATTCAGTAGCAGCCACACATAGAGATTCTTGCTAACGAGACACTCGTGCGGGTTAAGTTGTTCCCAACTTTCAAACCCAATTAGCTGGGCAGCAAGCCAGCAATGGTACACTTTGCTGATACTTGATAGATAGAGCAATGCACGTACAGGAGAGTACGTCATACGTAGGGAGAGCAATGCTGATACTTGATATTTATAAGTAGTTAAATATTTTTCTTTTCCAGTGCGATTTGGTTCACACCATGCAACGAATTTTTTCCAGAGTGGCATCTAACTTAAATCGTTCGCGGAAGCCTTGGTAATGTGTGCGTGTGAAGAGGGGCGGGGGCGGGGGGGGGGGGGGGGTAGTTTACCGATGACACAAAATAAGTTGAGTGCGCTTATATTGGTGGAGGTTTTTTTTTGTTTGCGAATATATATCGGTCGAGGTTGTGACCCTATATTTGCCAATGTGGCTTTACGACTTGTGGTGCTTTTTATAGCAGGAATAAGAAGTATGCTGGAAAAAATCAGGTCTGGACAAAACTTGCCAAAATGTTATGTACAATACAGTGTTAAAACTTGCCAAAATGTACTCCATGTTGTACATTTGGCCGTTGGCCACTTGACCTTTGGCGATAGACACGGGACAACCTTTGGCGAGAGACACAGGACATGGATGTGTGTTTCATGGCAAGATGAACCGCGATATGCAGCTGGCACCTGCGTACACGGTGACAGGACATGATCGGCGATGCATGGTGGCTTACCCGCGCAGTTAGGGACGCGCATGTCCAGATCTCGAGGTTGTCCGGCATCCCTATGTGAATTGCCAGATCAGATAGCTTTTGTTGTTGGTACTACGAGTTTCATAGGTGGTTAATATAAGTGTGGATTAGCTGTGGCTTGCCCCCCTCACCAAGCGAGGAACTCCTATGATAACGATGGTAATATAGTATCATCTGGGCTGCGAACTGGACAAGAGTGTGGGCGCACACGAATTGAATTTAGATCCAATGGTTAATATAGTATCATCTAGGCAGCAAAAGAAAAAGGATGCTGTATTGTTTAACGTAGATTTTGAAAGAGCCTATGACAAAATTAACTAAATTTCTTGTACTTCATTATGGAAAATAAAGGTTTCTCTTCCAAATTTATTAGTTGGGTTATGCAGACAATAGAGAAAGGTAAAGTAGAAGTCATGGTCAATGCCTAAATTGGGCCTGTATTGAGACAAAAAGAGTGCCTGAGGCAGGGTGACCCCTTGCCCACAATTCTTCTTAACATTGTCACTGATATTCGTAACTTGATTTTGGTGAAAACTAAAAATTTAGTCCTTATCTAGGTCTTAGTAAACAATTTGATCCCTAATGGTATTAGCATGTTACAATATGCCGACGATACTATTTTCATGTGTAGAGATAATTGAGAAAGTGATATATATTTAAAGCTTATCCTATGTTTATTTGAGCAATTCTCTCGACTAAATGGTGAATTTTCATAAGAGTGAGGTGTTGGTGAAGCTAAGATTAAACATGAAAGTTATTTGACTATTTTCACTTGTGGTGTAGGAAAAAATCCTTTTAAATATCTATGAATTCCTATGAGTCATGCCAGGTTGTGTAATAGTGATTGGAATTGGTCTGAATAGAAGATGGAGAAAAAGTTAAGCCTATGGAAGGGTAGGAACATATCCTATGGAGGCAGATTAATACTCATTACCTGTAGTATACGTAATCTTCCTTTATATATGATTTCTTTATTTGAATTGCCCAATGGCCCTACTAAGGGAATGCACTTTATATTAAAAGGATGCTTTGGCAGGAGGAGGGAGATGTTAAAAAAAATATCATCTAGTATACTCGGAGGACATATGTGTTGGGAAACATACTAGAAAACAAAAAAATCGTCTGATGATCATGGTCCAGAGCACGATAAAGATGCATATAGAGGTTTAAATCGGATCATTACCAACTTCAAGTTGCAGCGGAAGAAGAGTTGGTGTAGATCGTTCTTGAAGTGCCTTGAACTGTCCATGATGATCCCTTGAACAAAACACCGAAAGCATGGCCTCTCTACATATTGCAAGCGTACATGCTTCATGATCTGGCAGCGCTTCGCCGCCCAGAACTAATCATCGCCGGAGAATTAGAGGATGGATAAGAGAAACTAACGCGGCTTATCTATTATGAGGATTAGAGTTAACTAGATCTAGTTCAAGTCTACATCAAGTCTAGACAAAAAATTGAACTAGAGAGAGGGGGCTCCCCTTCACATATATGTAGGTGGACGGAGGGGCTAGGCTGACTTGGAGGAGTGAAACCCCCCTTGGGTTGTGGCCAAGGTGGAGGAGTCCTCCTCCAGCTCGCGTGCGCCCCCTTAGCTTGTCCAATAAGCTAAAAAGGGGGTGCCATCCCTACATGGGCCTTCAAGGCCCATTATTAGTTATCGACTAATAGGACAATTGATATTTCGTTTAGCCCATTGACTTTATATAAATTCTAGGGACTTCTAGATCATTATCTAGGTCCTCTATTATTTATATTAGGTCCCTAGAAAAAAATTCCACCTATATATCATTTTCCAGTATTCCCCGAAACTCTTCCGGTAACCCCGAAATGCTTCCGGTTTTTCTCGAAACTATTTATTATGTTCCCAAAACTATTCCGAGAATATTTTATCATAACTCTCATTTCACTAACACTCAACAGATCGTGGTTCCCTTAAGCTTGTGACCATGTAGGTTCGGTAAAACATAGACATGAAAAAAACACCGTCCGTTCAATGACCAATAGTGGAACCGTGGACACCCACGTTGATCCCTATGAGTAAACGAATGATATTTGAGTGAACCTTTGGTTATGATGTGCTATTTCCTTTGCTTCACGATACTTCACAAAACCTGAGGTGAGATTTATCGGTATATTCTTGAGTCATTCTATTGCTCACTATATCGGTCTCCTCATTACCGGGTTTGTTCGTCTTTCTCGTTGACATGTCCTAGAATCCCCGTGACCTAGTAACATGTGTCTGGACATAAGAAGATGGATGTCGTCACACCGAGAGGGCCCTAAGAATGTCTCTCCATTGTTGGAGAAGCAGATCCCACTCTTGAGCTATCTAGCCCCTTGTCAAACTTTCTGATGAACCTGTAAATTGTCTTTATGATTACCCTGTTACAGATGATGTTTAAGCAACCCCAAAGTCCATCGTACCGTAAGAAGTAACTGTGATACTATCATGATCTAAGGGGCTAAAGCATACGTTAACTCTCTGTGTTATATCAATTGACTTGTCGCGATAATATCTCAAAGTATAACAAACAAGCTTGGGTCAGTTCAATATGATCGTTCTTCCAAGGTCATATTCTCAAAGTTGTTTTGGGACTATTGTTACACTTAACGATATCCCAAGATCCGGAAAACGTGATCACTTACAACACTAGAGCTAGTTTTAGAGGCAAGATTAGGAATTAGGTTTTCCTATTTATCAGTCCACACGTGCATATGGTTTTTACGCTGAATTGCATATTCCAGGATCATAGCAGTTATAGCATAGAATATAAACTCTTAATTATAAACATGGAAATAAATAATACAATATTATTGTCTCTAGGGCATATTTCCAATAGACTCCCACTTACAATAGAGTCAATAATCTAAACATTTTTCTTTTACACTAATGGTAATCTGGTGTTAGTTCATGCTTTTATTGTGGTATAGACTTCATTGTCTCAAATCTGACAAGTTCAGATTCGAGTGTATCTTTGCATTCCGACGCATCTTACATGCTTCCAAAAAATCATAATTAGCGTTGAACTAGGTTTGTATGTCTTGAATCACTGGTAGGATCTTTGATTCCTTAGACTAAGCAATGGAATCCTTCATTGTTTGGACATACCAAGTTGATAAATGAACTATTTGATCCATCACCCTTCATTGTTGCTTCTAAAGCAACAACATACTAAGCTTTCATCATATAATTCCCCATGTTAACCTTCTTGGACCAATTCCAACTTACCGTGCCACCATTTTACTGTATTACACATATCCCTTAATTGACATCGAAAATTGCTTGGAGCATTGATGAATATTTCATCTATGTAACTACTTACAATGAGTCCTCTGTTGACGTAACTCCTTCCATCAATCTCTTCATTTTCTCCGTATGCAAGAAACATGGCATCTTTCTTATTCTGGTACTTAATGACATTTTCATTGTTGTCCTATGATCAATGCATGCCTTGATCACTTTGGTAACTTACTCACAACTTATTTGGAGTACTGGAGGTAGGTTTGTTTACATACCTTGCAATACATGATTAATTCGAAACACCATTGTGAGTGAAATCACAATCATGTACTTTGGCCATCAGAATTCCAAATACTGGTTTTGCTTAAAACTCTTTCCATGTGACGTCGGCAAGAAACTCTTGTTGACGTTTTCATACTAACCATTTTAGTATCTTGTCAATTGTATTTCGGCTCAGCGCTATTAGCCACTACTGTCTCCATGGAATATGCCCAATAGTAGAGCTATATTGCCTAAGTACTTTTGAAGGAAATATGCCCTAGAGGCAATAATAAAGTTGTTATTTATATTTTCTTATATCATGATAAATATTTATTATTCATGCTAGAATTGTATTAACCAGAAACTTAGTACATGTGTGAATACATAGACAAACAGAGTGTCCCTAGTATGCCTCTACTAAAATAGCTCGTTAATCAAAGATGGTTAAGTTTCCTGACCATAGACATGTGTTGTCATTTGATGAACGGGATCACATCATTAGAGAATGATGTGATGGACAAGACCCATCCGTTAACTTAGCATAATGATCGTTAAGTTTTATTGGTATTACTTTTTTCATGACTTATATATATTCCTCTGGCAATGAGATTATGCAACTCCCGAATACCGGAGGAACACCTTGTGTGCTATCAAACATCACAACGTAACTGGGTGATTATAAAGATGCTCTACAGGTGTCTCCGATGGTGTTTGTTGAGTTGGCATAGATCATGATTAGGATTTGTCACCTCCGTGTATCGTGTTGGGGAACATAGCAGAAATTCAAAATTTTCCTATGTGTCACCAAGATCTATCTATGGAGAGACCAGCAACGAGGGGAAGGAGAGTGCATCTACATACCCTTGTAGATCGCTACGCGGAAGCATTCAAGAGAACGGGGTTTATGGAGTCGTACTCGTCGTGATCCAAATCACCGGAGATCCTAGTGCCGAACGGACGACACCTCCGTGTTCAACACACGTAAAGCCCGGTGACGTCTCCCATGCCTTGATCCAGCAAGGAGAGAGGGAGAGGTTGAGGAAGACTCCATCCAGCATCAGCACGACGGCGTGGTGGTGATGGAGGAGCGTGGCAATCCTGCAGGGCTTCGCCAAGCACCGCAATAGACGAGGAGGGAGACGGGTAGGGCTGCGCCAAGAAGGAGAGGAACTCGTGTGTATTGGGCAGCCCATACCTCAACTATATATAGGGGAAGGGGAGGGGCTGCGACCCCACCTAGGGTTCCCTCCCTAGGGGTGGCGGCAGCCCCCTAGATCCCATATAGGGGCGGCCAAGGGGAGGGGAGAGGGAGAGGCGCACCAGGGTGGGCCTTAGGGCCCATCTGCCCTAGGGTTTGCCCCCTTCCCTCTCCTTGCGCCTTGGGCCCTTGTGGGGGGCGCACCAGCCCACCTGGGGCTGGTCCCCTCCTACACTTGGCCCATGCAGCCCTCCGGGGCTTGTGGCCCCACTTGGTGGACCCCCGGGACCCTCCCGGTGGTCCCGGTACGTTACCGATAAACCCCGAAACTTTTCCGGTGACCAAAATAGGACTTCCCATATATAAATCTTTACCTCCGGACCATTCCGGAACTCCTCGTGACGTCCGGGATCTCATCCGGGACTCCGAACAACATTCGGTAACCACGTATATCTATTCCCTATAACCCTAGCGCCATCGAACCTTAAGTGTGTAGACCTTACGGGTTTGGGAACCATGCAGACATGACCGAGATAACTCTCCGGTCAATAACCAACAGCGGGATCTGGATACCCATGTTGGCTCCCACATGTTCCACGATGATCTCATCAGATGAACCACGATGTCAAGGACTTAATCAATCCCGTATACAATTCCCTTTGTCCAGCGGTACGATACTTGCCCGAGATTCGATCGTCGGTATCCCGATACCTTGTTCAATCTCGTTACCGGCAAGTCTCTTTACTCGTTCCGTAACACATCATCCCGTGATCAACTCCTTGATCACATTGTGCACATTATGATGATGTCCTACCGAGTGGGCCCAGAGATACCTCTCCGTTTACACGGAGTGACAAATCCCAGTCTTGATTCGTGCCAACCCAACAGACACTTTCGGAGATACCTGTAATGTACCTTTATAGCCACCCAGTTACGTTGTGACGTTTGGCACACCCAAAGCACTCCTACGGTATCCGGGAGTTGCACAATCTCATGGTCTAAGGAAATGATACTTGACATTAGAAAAGCTTTAGCATACGAACTACATGATCTTGTGCTAGGCTTAGGATTGGGTCTTGTCCATCACATCATTCTCCCAATGATGTGATCCCGTCATCAACGACATCCAATGTCCATGGTCAAGAAACCGTAACCATCTATTGATCAACGAGCCAGTCAACTAGAGGCTTACAAGGGACATGGTGTTGTCTATGTATCCACACATGTATCTGAGTTTCCTATCAATACAATTCTAGCATGGATAATAAACGATTATCATGAACAAGGAAATATAATAATAACCAATTTATTATAGCCTCTAGGGCATATTTCCAACAGTCTCCCACTTGCACTAGAGTCAATAATCCAGTTCACATTGCTATGTGATTAACACTCAAGGTCACATCCCCATGTGACTAACACCCAAAGAGTTTACTAGAGTCAATAATCTAGTTCACATTACCATGTGATCAACACTCAATGAGTTCTGGGTTTGATCATGTTATGCTTGTGAGAGATGTTATAGTCAACGGGTTTGAATCTTTCAGATCCATGTGTGCTTTACGAATCTCTATGTCATCTCCCAGATGCAGCTACCACGTTCTATTTGGAGCTATTCCGAATAACTGTTCTACTATAGGAATCTACTTTACTACTCAGAATAATCTGGATTAGTGTCAAAGCTTGCATCGGCGTAACCCTTTACGACAAACTCTTTTACCACCTCCATAATCGAGAAAATTCCTTAGTCCACTAGTTACTAAGGATAACTTTGACTGCTGTCCTGTGATCCATTCTTGGATCACTCTTGTACCCCTTGACTGACTCATGGCAAGGCACACTTCAGGTGCGGTACACAGCATAGCATACTGTAGAGAGCCTATGACAAAAGCATAGGGGACGACCTTCGTCCTTCCTCTTTCTTCAGCCGTGGTCGAGCTTTAAGTTTTAACTTCATACCTTACAACTCAGGCAAGAACTCCTTCTTTGACTGATCCATCTTGAACACCTTCAAGATCATGTCAAGGTATGTGCTCATTTGAAAGTACCATTAAGCGTTTTGATCTATCCTTATAGATCTTGATGCTCAATGTTCAAGTAGCTTAATCCAGGCTTTCCATTGAAAAACACTTTCAAATAACCCTACATGCTTTCCAGAAATTCTACGTCATTTCTGATCAACAATATGTCAACAACATATACTCATCAGAAATTCTATAGTGCTCCCACTCACTTCTTTGGAAATACAAGTTTCTCATAAACTTTGTATACACCCAAAATCTTTGATCATCTCATCAAAGCATACATTCCAACTCCGAGATGCTTACTCCAGTCCTTAGAAGGATTGCTGGAGCTTTGCATACTTATTAGCATCTTTCAGGATTGACAAAACCTTCCGGTTGTATCACATACAACCTTTCCTCAAAAAATCGTCGAGGAAACAATGTTTTGACATCCTATCTGCAAGATTTCATAAATAATGCAGTAATCGCTAATATAATTCCAACAGACTCTTAGCATCGCTACGAGTGAGAAAGTCTCATCGTAGTCAACTCCTTGAACTTGTCGGAAAACATCTTAACGACAAGTCGAGCTTTCTTAATGGTGATACTTACCATCATTGTCCGTCTTCCTTTTAAAATCCATATGTACCTAACAGCCTTACGACCATCAAGTAGTTCTTCCAAAGTCTACACTTTGTTTTCATATATGGATCCTCTCTCGGATTATATGGCCTCGAGCCATTTTGGAATCCAGTCCCACCATCGCTTCTCCATAGCTCGTAGGTTCATTGTTGTCTAGCAACATGACTTCCAAGACAGGATTACGTACCACTCTGAAGTAGTACGCATCCTTGTCATCCCACGAGGTTTGGTAGTGACTTGATCTGAAGTTTCATGATCACTATCATAAGCTTCCACTTCAATTGGTGTAGGTGCCACAGGAACAACTCCCTGTGCCCTGCCACACACTAGTTGAAGAGACGGTTCAATAACCTCATCAAGTCTCCACCATCCTCCCACTCAATTCTTTCGAGAGAAACTTTTCCTCGAGAAAGGACCCGATTCTAGAAACAATCCCTTATTGCTTTCGGATCTGAGACAGGAGGTATACCCAACTGTTTTGGGTGTCCTATGAAGATGCATTTATCCGCTTTGGGTTCGAGCTTATCAGCCTGAAACTTTTTCACATAAGCGTCGCAGCCCCAAACTTTTAAGAAATGACAGCTTAGGTTTCTCTAAACCATAGTTCATACGGTGTCATCTCATCGGAATTACGTGGTGCCCTATTTAAAGTGAATGTGGTTGTCTCTAATGCCTAACCCATAAACTATCGTGGTAATTCGATAAGAGACATCATGGTATGCATCATATCCAATAGGGTGCAGTTATGATGTTCGGACACACCATCACACTATGGTGTTCCAGGCTGTATTAGTTGTGAAACAATTTCCACAATGTCTTAATTCTGTGCCAAACTCGTAATTCAGATATTCATCTCTATGATCATATCATAGATCTTTTATCCTCTTGTCACGACGATCTTTCAACTTCACCCTGAAATTACTTGAACCTTTCAATAATTCAGACTCGTGATTCATCAAGTAAATATACTCAACATCTACTCAAATCATCTGTGAAGTAAGAACATAACGATATCCACTACACGCCTCAGCACTCATTGGACTGCACACATCAAAATGTATTACTTCCAACAAGTTGCTTTCTAGTTCCATTTTACTGAAAACGAGGCTTTCAGTCATCTTGCCCATGTGGTATGATTTGCATGTCTCAAGTGATTCAAAATCAAGTGAGTCCAAACGGTCCATTTGCATGGAGTTTCTTCATGCATATACACCAATAGACATGGTTCGCATGTCTCAAACTTTTCAAAAACGAGTGAGCCCAAAGATCCATCAACATGGAGCTTCTTCATGCGTTTTATACCGATATGACTTAAGTGGCAGTGCCACAAGTAGGTGGTACTATCATTACTATCTTATATCTTTTGGCATGAACATGTGTATCACTACGATCGAGATTCAATAAACCATTCATTTTAGGTGCAAGACCATTGAAGGTATTATTCAAATAAACAGAGTAACCATTATTCTCCTTAAATGAATAACCGTATTGCGATAGACATAATCCAATCATGTCTATGCTCAACGCAAACACCAATCTCGATGGTAGAGGGAGCGTGCGATGCTTGATCACATCAAGCTTGGGAAAAACTTCCAACACATATCGCCAGCTCACCTTTAGCTAGTCTCCGTTTACTCCGCAGCCTTTTATTTCGAGTTTACTAACACTTAGCAACCGAACCGGTATCTAATACCATGGTGCTACTAGGAGTACTAGTAAAGTACACATTAACACAATGTATATCCAATATACTTCTATCGACCTTGCCAGCCTTCTTATCTACCAAGTATCTAGGGTGGTTCTGCTTCAGTGACTGTTCCCCTTATTACAGAAGCACTTAGTCTCGGGCTTGGGTTCAACTTGGGTTTCTTCACTAGAACAGCAGCTGATTTGTTGTTCCATGAAGTATCCCTTCTTGCCCTTGCCCTTCTTGAAACTAGTGGTTTCACTAACCATCAACAATTGATGCTCCTTCTTGATTTCTACTTTTGTGGTGTCAAACATCGCGAATATCTCAAGGATCATCATATATGTCCCTGATATATTATAGTTCATCACGAAGCTCTAGCAGCTTGGTGGTAATGACTTCGGAGAAACATCACTATCTCATCTGGAAGATCAACTCCCACTCGATTCAAATGATTGTTGTACTCAGACAATCTGAGCACAAGCTCAACAATTGAGCTTTTCTCCCTTAGTTTGCAGGCTAAGAAAATCGTCGGAGGTCTTATACCTCTTGACGTGGGCACGAGCCTGAAATCCCAATTTCAGCCCTCGAAACATCTCATATGTTTCGCGACGTTTCAAAACGTCTTCGGTGCCTCAACTCTAAACCGTTTAACTGAACTATCACGTAGTTATCAAAACGTGTATGTCAGATGTTCGCAACATCCACAGACGACGTTCGAGGTTCAGCACACTGAGCGGTGCATTAAGGACATAAGCCTTCTATGAAGCAATGAGGACAATCCTCAGTTTACGGACCTAGTCCGCATAATTGCTACTATCAACTTTCAACTAAATTTTCTCTAGGAACATATCTAAACAGTAGAACTGAAGCGCGAGCTACGACATAATTTGCGAAGACCTTTTGACTATGTTCAGGATAATTAAGTTCATCTTATGAACTCCCACTCAGATAGACATCCCTCTAGTCATCTAAGTGATTACATGATCCGAGTCAACTAGGCCGTGTCCGATCATCACGTGAGACGGACTAGTCAACATCGGTGAACATCTTCATGTTGATCGTATCTACCATACGACTCATGCTCGACCTTTCGGTCTCTTGTGTTCCGAGGCCATGTCTGTACATGCTAGGCTCGTCAAGTTAACCTAAGTGTTTCGCATGTGTTCCGAGGCCATGTCTGTACATGCTAGGCTCGTCAACACCCGTTTGTTCGAACGTAAGAATCTATCACACCCGATCATCACGTGGTGCTTCGAAACAACGAACTTTCGCAACGGTGCACAGTTAGGGGGAACACTTTCTTGAAATTTTAATGAGGGATCATCTTATTTACTACCGTCGTTCTAAGCAAATAAGATGTAAAACATGATAAACATCACATGCAATCAAATAGTGACATGATATGGCCAATATCATATTGCTCCTTTTGATCTCCATCTTCGGGGCTCCATGATCATCATCGTCACCGGCATGACACCATGATCTCCATCATCATGATCTCCATCATCGTGTCTTCATGAAGTTGTCTCGCCAACTATTACTTCTACTACTACAGCTAACGGTTAGCAATAAAGTAAAGTAATTACATGACGTTTATGTTGACACGCAGGTCATAAATAAATTAAGACAACTCCTATGGCTCCTGCCGGTTGTCATACTCATCGACATGCAAGTCGTGATTCCTATTACAAGAACATGATCAATCTCATACATCACATATCATTCATCACATTCTTCTTGGCCATATCACATCACATAGCATACCCTGCAAAAACAAGTTAGACGTCCTCTAATTGTTGTTTGCATGTTTTACGTGGCTGCTATGGGTTTCTAGCAAGAACGTTTCTTACCTACGCAAAAACCACAACGTGATATGCCAATTGCTATTTACCCTTCATAAGGACCCTTTTCATCGAATCCGATCCGACTAAAGTGGGAGAGACAGACACCCGCTAGCCACCTTATGCAACTAGTGCATGTCAGTCGGTGGAACCAGTCTCACGTAAGAGTACGTGTAAGGTCGGTCCGGGCCGCTTCATCCCACAATGCCGCCGAATCAAGATTGGACTAGTAACGGTAAGCATATTGAACAAAATCAACGCCCACAACTACTTTGTGTTCTACTCATGCATAGAAACTACGCATAGACCTAGCTCATGATGCCACTGTTGGGGAACGTAGCAGAAATTCAAAATTTTCCTACGTGTCTCCAAGATCTATCTATGTAGAGACCAGCAACGAGGGGAAGGAGAGTGCATCTACATACCCTTGTAGATCGCTACGCGGAAGAGTTCAAGAGAACGGGGTTGATGGAGTCGTACTCGTCGTGATCCAAATCACCGGAGATCCTAGTGCCGAACAGACGGCACCTCCGTGTTCAACACACGTACAGCCCGGTGACGTCTCCCATGCCTTGATCCAGCAAGGAGAGAGGGAGAGGTTGAGGAAGACTTCGTCCAGCATCAGCACGATGGCGTGATGGTGATGGAGGAGCGTGGCAATCCTGCAGGGCTTCGCCAAGCACCGCAATAGACGAGGAGGGAGAGGGGTAGGGCTGCGCCAAGAAGGAGAGGAACTCGTGTGTATTGGGCAGCCCATACCTCAACTATATATAGGGGAATGGGAGGGGCTGCGCCCCCACCTAGGGTTCCCTCCCTAGGGGTGGCGGCAGCCCCCTAGATCCCATCTAGGGGCGGCCAAGGGGAGGGGAGAGGGAGAGGCGCACCAGGGTGGGCCTTAGGGCCCATCTGCCCTAGGGTTTGCCCCCTTCCCTCTCCTTGGCGCCTTGGGCCCTTGTGGGGGGGGCGCACCAGCCCACCTGGGGCTGGTCCCCTCCCACACTTGGCCCATGCATCCCTCCGGGGCTTGTGGCCCCACTTGGTGGACCCCCGGGACCCTCCCGGTGGTCCCGGTACGTTACCGATAAACCCCGAAACTTTTCCGGTGACCAAAACAGGACTTCCCATATATAAATCTTTACCTCCGGACCATTCCGGAACTCCTCGTGACGTCCGGGATCTCATCCGGGACTCCGAACAACATTCGGTAACCACATATATCTATTCCCTATAACCCTAGCGTCATCGAACCTTAAGTGTGTAGACCCTACGGGTTCGGGAACCATGCAGACATGACCGAGATAACTCTCCGGTCAATAACCAACAGCGGGATCTGGATACCCATGTTGGCTCCCACATGTTCCACGATGATCTCATCGGATGAACCACGATGTCAAGGACTTAATCAATCCCGTATACAATTCCCTTTGTCTAGCGGTACGATACTTGCCCGAGATTCGATCGTCGGTATCCCGATACCTTGTTCAATCTCGTTACCGGCAAGTCTCTTTACTCGTTCCGTAACACATCATCCCGTGATCAACTCCTTGATCACATTGTGCACATTATGATGATGTCCTACCGAGTGGGCCCAGAGATACCTCTCCGTTTACACGGAGTGACAAATCCCAGTCTCGATTCGTGCCAACCCAACAGACACTTTCGGAGATACCTGTAGTGTACCTTTATAGCCACCCAGTTACGTTGTGACGTTTGGCACACCCAAAGCACTCCTACGGTATCCGGGAGTTGCACAATCTCATGGTCTAAGGAAATGATACTTGACATTAGAAAAGCTTTAGCATACGAACTACATGATCTTGTGCTAGGCTTAGGATTGGGTCTTGTCCATCACATCATTCTCCTAATGATGTGATCCCGTTATCAACGACATCCAATGTCCATGGTCAGGAAACCGTAACCATCTATTGATCAACGAGCCAGTCAACTAGAGGCTTACTAGGGACATGGTGTTGTCTATGTATCCACACATGTATCTGAGTTTCCTATCAATACAATTCTAGCATGGATAATAAACGATTATCATGAACAAGGAAATATAATAATAACCAATTTATTATTGCCTCTAGGGCATATTTCCAACAGTCTCCCACTTGCACTAGAGTCAATAATCCAGTTCACATCGCTATGTGATTAACACTCAAGGTCACATCCCCATGTGACTAACACCCAAAGAGTTTACTAGAGTCAATAATCTAGTTCACATTACCATGTGATTAACACTCGATGAGTTCTGGGTTTGATCATGTTATGCTTGTGAGAGATGTTATAGTCAACGGGTCTGAATCTTTCAGATCCGTGTGTGCTTTACAAATCTCTATGTCATCTCCCAGATGCAGCTACCACGTTCTATTTGGAGCTATTCCAAATAACTGTTCTACTATACGAATCCAGTTTACTACTCAGAATAATCTGGATTAGTGTCAAAGTTTGCATCGGCGTAACCCTTTACGACGAACTCTTTTACCACCTCCATAATCGAGAAAATTCCTTAGTCCACTAGTTACTAAGGATAACTTTGACTGCTGTCCTGTGATCCATTCTTGGATCACTCTTGTACCCCTTGACTGACTCATGGCAAGGCACACTTCAGGTGCGGTACACAGCATAGCATACTGTAGAGAGCCTATGACTAAAGCATAGGGGACGACCTTCGTCCTTCCTCTTTCTTCTGCCGTGGTCGAGCTTTAAGTCTTAACTTCATACCTTACAACTCAGGCAAGAACTCCTTCTTTGACTGATCCATCTTGAACACCTTCAAGATCATGTCAAGGTATGTGCTCATTTGAAAGTACCATTAAGCGTTTTGATCTATCCTTATAGATCTTGATGCTCAATGTTCAAGTAGCTTAATCCAGGCTTTCCATTGAAAAACACTTTCCAAATAACCCTATATGCTTTCCAGAAATTCTACGTCATTTCTGATCAACAATATGTCAACAACATATACTCATCAGAAATTCTATAGTGCTCCCACTCACTTCTTTGGAAATACAAGTTTCTCATAAACTTTGTATACACCCAAAATCTTTGATCATCTCATCAAAGCATACATTCCAACTCCGAGATGCTTACTCCAGTCCTTAGAAGGATTGCTGGAGCTTTGCATACTTATTAGCATCTTTCAGGATTGACAAAACCTTCCGGTTGTATCACATACAACCTTTCCTCAAGAAAATCGTCGAGGAAACAATGTTTTGACATCCTATCTGCAAGATTTCATAAATAATGCAGTAATCGCTAATATAATTCCAACAGACTCTTAGCATCGCTACGAGTGAGAAAGTCTCATCGTAGTCAACTCCTTGAACTTGTCGGAAAACATCTTAACGACAAGTCGAGCTTTCTTAATGGTGATACTTACCATCATTGTCCGTCTTCCTTTTAAAATCCATATGTACCTAACAGCCTTACGACCATCAAGTAGTTCTTCCAAAGTCTACACTTTGTTTTCATATATGGATCCTCTCTCGGATTATATGGCCTCGAGCCATTTTGGAATCCAGGCCCACCATCGCTTCTCCATAGCTCGTAGGTTCATTGTTGTCTAGCAACATGACTTCCAAGACAGGATTACGTACCACTCTGAAGTAGTACGCATCCTTGTCATCCCACGAGGTTTGGTAGTGACTTGATCTGAAGTTTCATGATCACTATCATAAGCTTCCACTTCAATTGGTGTAGGTGCCACAGGAACAACTCCCTGTGCCCTGCCACACACTAGTTGAAGAGACGGTTCAATAACCTCATCAAGTCTCCACCATCCTCCCACTCAATTCTTTCGAGAGAAACTTTTCCTCGGAAGGACCGATTCTAGAAACAATCCCTTATTGCTTTCGGATCTGAGACAGGAGGTATACCCAACTGTTTTGGGTGTCCTATGAAGATGCATTTATCCGCTTTGGGTTCGAGCTTATCAGCCTGAAACTTTTTCACATAAGCGTCGCAGCCCCAAACTTTTAAGAAATGACAGCTTAGGTTTCTCTAAACCATAGTTCATACGGTGTCATCTCATCGGAATTACGTGGTGCCCTATTTAAAGTGAATGTGGTTGTCTCTAATGCCTAACCCATAAACTATCGTGGTAATTCGATAAGAGACATCATGGTATGCATCATATCCAATAGGGTGCAGTTATGATGTTCGGACACACCATCACACTATGGTGTTCCAGGCTGTATTAGTTGTGAAACAATTTCCACAATGTCTTAATTCTGTGCCAAACTCGTAATTCAGATATTCATCTCTATGATCATATCATAGATCTTTTATCCTCTTGTCACGACGATCTTTCAACTTCACCCTGAAATTACTTGAACCTTTCAATAATTCAGACTCGTGATTCATCAAGTAAATATACTCAACATCTACTCAAATCATCTGTGAAGTAAGAACATAACGATATCCACTACACGCCTCAGCACTCATTGGACTGCACACATCAAAATGTATTACTTCCAACAAGTTGCTTTCTAGTTCCATTTTACTGAAAACGAGGCTTTCAGTCATCTTGCCCATGTGGTATGATTTGCATGTCTCAAGTGATTCAAAATCAAGTGAGTCCAAACGGTCCATTTGCATGGAGTTTCTTCATGAATATACACCAATAGACATGGTTCGCATGTCTCAAACTTTTCAAAAATGAGTGAGCCCAAAGATCCATCAACATGGAGCTTCTTCATGCGTTTTATGCCGATATGACTTAAGTGGCAGTGCCACAAGTAGGTGGTACTATCATTACTATCTTATATCTTTTGGCATGAACATGTGTATCACTACGATCGAGATTCAATAAACCATTCATTTTAGGTGCAAGACCATTGAAGGTATTATTCAAATAAACAGAGTAACCATTATTCTCCTTAAATGAATAACCGTATTGCGATAGACATAATCCAATCATGTCTATGCTCAACGCAAACACCAATCTCGATGGTAGAGGGAGCGTGCGATGCTTGATCACATCAAGCTTGGGAAAAACTTCCAACACATATCGCCAGCTCACCTTTAGCTAGTCTCCGTTTACTCCGCAGCCTTTTATTTCGAGTTTACTAACACTTAGCAACCGAACCGGTATCTAATACCATGGTGCTACTAGGAGTACTAGTAAAGTACACATTAACACAATGTATATCCAATATACTTCTATCGACCTTGCCAGCCTTCTTATCTACCAAGTATCTAGGGTAATTCTGCTCCAGTGGCTGTTCCCCTTATTACAGAAGCACTTAGTCTCGGGCTTGGGTTCAACTTGGGTTTCTTCACTAGAACAGCAGCTGATTTGCGTTTCATGAAGTATCCCTTTCTTGCCCTTGCCCTTCTTGAAACTAGTGGTTTCACCAACCATCAACAATTGATGCTCCCTTTTGATTTCTACTTTTGTGGTGTCAAACATCGCGAATATCTCAAGGATCATCATATATGTCCCTGATATATTATAGTTCATCACGAAGCTCTAGCAGCTTGGTGGTAATGACTTCGGAGAAACATCACTATCTCATCTGGAAGATCAACTCCCACTCGATTCAAATGATTGTTGTACTCAGACAATCTGAGCACAAGCTCAACAATTGAGCTTTTCTCCCTTAGTTTGCAGGCTAAGAAAATCGTCGGAGGTCTTATACCTCTTGACGTGGGCACGAGCCTGAAATCCCAATTTCAGCCCTCGAAACATCTCATATGTTTCGCGACGTTTCAAAACGTCTTCGGTGCCTCAACTCTAAACCGTTTAACTGAACTATCACGTAGTTATCAAAATGTGTATGTCAGATGTTCGCAACATCCACAGACGACGTTCGAGGTTCAGCACACTGAGCGGTGCATTAAGGACATAAGCCTTCTATGAAGCAATGAGGACAATCCTCAGTTTACGGACCTAGTCCGCATAATTGCTACTATCAACTTTCAACTAAATTTTCTCTAGGAACATATCTAAACAGTAGAACTGAAGCGCGAGCTACGACATAATTTGCGAAGACCTTTTGACTATGTTCAGGATAATTAAGTTCATCTTATGAACTCCCACTCAGATAGACATCCCTCTAGTCATCTAAGTGATTACATGATCCGAGTCAACTAGGCCGTGTCCGATCATCACGTGAGACGGACTAGTCAACATCGGTGAACATCTTCATGTTGATCGTATCTACCATACGACTCATGCTCGACCTTTCGGTCTCTTGTGTTCCGAGGCCATGTCTGTACATGCTAGGCTCGTCAAGTTAACCTAAGTGTTTCGCATGTGTTCCGAGGCCATGTCTGTACATGCTAGGCTCGTCAACACCCGTTGTATTCGAACGTAAGAATCTATCACACCCGATCATCACGTGGTGCTTCGAAACGACGAACTTTCGCAACGGTGCACAGTTAGGGGGAACACTTTCTTGAAATTTTAATGAGGGATCATCTTATTTACTACCGTCGTTCTAAGCAAATAAGATGTATAAACATGATAAACATCACATGCAATCAAATAGTGACATGATATGGCCAATATCATATTGCTCCTTTTGATCTCCATCTTCGGGGCTCCATGATCATCATCGTCACCGGCATGACACCATGATCTCCATCATCATGATCTCCATCATCGTGTCTTCATGAAGTTGTCTCGCCAACTATTACTTCTACTACTATAGCTAACGGTTAGCAATAAAGTAAAGTAATTACATGACGTTTTATGTTGACACGCAGGTCATAAATAAATTAAGACAACTCCTATGGCTCCTGCCGGTTGTCATACTCATCGACATGCAAGTCGTGATTCCTATTACAAGAACATGATCAATCTCATACATCACATATCATTCATCACATTCTTCTTGGCCATATCACATCACATAGCATACCCTGCAAAAACAAGTTAGACGTCCTCTAATTGTTGTTTGCATGTTTTACGTGGCTGCTATGGGTTTCTAGCAAGAACGTTTCTTACCTACGCAAAAACCACAACGTGATATGCCAATTGCTATTTACCCTTCATAAGGACCCTTTTCATCGAATCCGATCCGACTAAAGTGGGAGAGACAGACACCCGCTAGCCACCTTATGCAACTAGTGCATGTCAGTCGGTGGAACCAGTCTCACGTAAGAGTACGTGTAAGGTCGGTCCGGGCCGCTTCATCCCACAATGCCGCCGAATCAAGATTGGACTAGTAACGGTAAGCATATTGAACAAAATCAACGCCCACAACTACTTTGTGTTCTACTCGTGCATAGAAACTACGCATAGACCTAGCTCATGATGCCACTGTTGGGGAACGTAGCAGAAATTCAAAATTTTCCTACGTGTCACCAAGATCTATCTATGGAGAGACCAGCAACGAGGGGAAGGAGAGTGCATCTACATACCCTTGTAGATCGCTAAGCGGAAGCGTTCAAGAGAACGGGGTTGATGGAGTCGTACTCGTCGTGATCCAAATCACCGAGATCCTAGTGCCGAACGGACGGCACCTCCGTGTTCAACACACGTACAGCCCGGTGACGTCTCCCATGCCTTGATCCAGCAAGGAGAGAGGGAGAGGTTGAGGAAGACTCCGTCCAGCATCAGCACGGTGGCGTGGTGGTGATGGAGGAGCGTGGCAATCCTGCAGGGCTTCGTCAAGCACCGCAATAGACGAGGAGGGAGAGGGGTAGGGCTGCGCCAAGAAGGAGAGGAACTCGTGTGTATTGGGCAGCCCATACCTCAACTATATATAGGGGAATGGGAGGGGCTGCACCCCCACCTAGGGTTCCCTCCCTAGGGGTGGAGGCAGCCCCCTAGATCCCATCTAGGGCGGCCAAGGGGAGGGGAGAGGGAGAGGCGCACTAGGGTGGGCCTTAGGGCCCATCTGCCCTAGGTTTTGCCCCCTTCTCCTCTCCCTTGCGCTTTGGGCCCTTGTGGGAGAGCGCACCAGCCCACCTGGGGCTGGTCCCCTCCCACACTTGGCCCATGAAGCCCTCCGGGGCTTGTGGCCCCAATTGGTGGACCCCCGGGACCCTCCCGGTGGTCCCGGTACATTACCGATAAACCCCGAAACTTTTCCGGTGACCAAAACAGGACTTCCCATATATAAATCTTTACCTCCGGACCATTCCGGAACTCCTCGTGACGTCCGGGATCTCATCCGGGACTCCGAACAACATTCGGTAACCACGTATATCTATTCCCTATAACCCTAGCGTCATCGAACCTTAAGTGTGTAGACCCTATGGGTTCGGGAACCATGCAGACATGACTGAGATAACTCTCCGGTCAATAACCAACAGCGGGATCTGGATACCCATGTTGGCTCCCACATGTTCCACGATGATCTCATCAGATGAACCACGATGTCAAGGACTTAATCAATCCCATATACAATTCCCTTTGTCCAGCGATACGATACTTGCCCGAGATTCGATCGTCGGTATCCCGATACCTTGTTCAATCTCGTTACCGGCAAGTCTCTTTACTCGTTCCGTAACACATCATCCCGTGATCAACTCCTTGATCACATTGTGCACATTATGATGATGTCCTACCGAGTGGGCCCAGAGATACCTCTCCGTTTACACGGAGTGACAAATCCTAGTCTTGATTCGTGCCAACCCAACAGACACTTTTGGAGATACCTGTAATGTACCTTTATAGCCACCCAGTTACGTTGTGACGTTTGGCACACCCAAAGCACTCCTACGGTATCCGGGAGTTGCACAATCTCATGGTCTAAGGAAATGATACTTGACATTAGAAAAGCTTTAGCATACGAACTATATGATCTTGTGCTAGGCTTAGGATTGGGTCTTGTCCATCACATCATTCTCCCAATGATGTGATCCCGTCATCAACGACATCCAATGTCCATGGTCAGGAAACCGTAACCATCTATTGATCAACGAGCCAGTCAACTAGAGGCTTACTAGGGACATGGTGTTGTCTATGTATCCACACATGTATCTGAGTTTCCTATCAATACAATTCTAGCATGGATAATAAACGATTATCATGAACAAAGAAATATAATAATAACCAATTTATTATAGCCTGTAGGGCATATTTCCAACAGTCTCCCACTTGCACTAGAGTCAATAATCCAGTTCACATCGCTATGTGATTAACACTCAAGGTCACATCCCCATGTGACTAACACCCAAAGAGTTTACTAGAGTCAATAATCTAGTTCACATTACTATGTGATCAACGCTCGATGAGTCCTGGGTTTGATCATGTTATGCTTGTGAGAGATGTTATAGTCAACGGGTCTGAATCTTTCAGATCCGTGTGTGCTTTACAAATCTCTATGTCATCTCCCAGTTGCAGCTACCACGTTCTATTTGGAGCTATTCCAAATAACTGTTCTACTATACGAATCTAGTTTACTACTCAGAATAATCTGGATTAGTGTCAAAGCTTGCATCGGCGTAACCCTTTACGACGAACTCTTTTACCACCTCCATAATCGAGAAAATTCCTTAGTCCACTAGTTACTAAGGATAACTTTGACTGCTGTCCTGTGATCCATTCTTGGATCACTCTTGTACCCCTTGACTGACTCATGGCAAGGCACACTTCAGGTGCGGTACACAACATAGCATATTGTAGAGAGCCTATGACAAAAGCATAGGGGACAACCTTCGTCCTTCCTCTTTCTTCTGCCGTGGTCGAGCTTTAGGTTTTAACTTCATACCTTACAACTCAGGCAAGAACTCCTTCTTTGACTGATCCATCTTGAACACCTTCAAGATCATGTCAAGGTATGTGCTCATTTGAAAGTACCATTAAGCGTTTTGATCTATCCTTATAGATCTTGATGCTCAATGTTCAAGTAGCTTAATCCAGGCTTTCCATTGAAAAACACTTTCCAAATAACCCTACATGCTTTCCAGAAATTCTACGTTATTTCTGATCAACAATATGTCAAACAACATATACTCATCAGAAATTCTATAGTGCTCCCACTCACTTCTTTGGAAATACAAGTTTCCCATAAACTTTGCATACACCCAAAATCTTTGATCATCTCATCAAAGCATACATTCCAACTCCGAGATGCTTACTCCAGTCCTTAGAAGGATTGCTGGAGCTTTGCATACTTATTAGCATCTTTCAGGATTGACAAAACCTTCCGGTTGTATCACATACAACCTTTCCTCAAAAAAAATCGTCGAGGAAACAATGTTTTGACATCCTATCTGCAAGATTTCGTAAATAATGCAGTAATCGCTAATATAATTCCAACAGACTCTTAGCATTGCTACGAGTGAGAAAGTCTCATCGTAGTCAACTCCTTGAACTTGTCGGAAAACATCTTAACGACAAGTCGAGCTTTCTTAATGGTGATACTTACCATCATTGTCCGTCTTCCTTATAAAATCCATATGTACCTAACAGCCTTATGACCATCAAGTAGTTCTTCCAAAGTCTACACTTTGTTTTCATATATGGATCCTCTCTCGGATTATATGGCCTCGAGCCATTTTGGAATCCAGGCCCACCATCGCTTCTCCATAGCTCGTAGGTTCATTGTTGTCTAGCAACATGACTTCCAAGACAGGATTACGTACCACTCTAAAGTAGTACGCATCCTTGTCATCCCACGAGGTTTGGTAGTGACTTGATCTGAAGTTTCATGATCACTATCATAAGCTTCCACTTCAATTGGTGTAGGTGCCACAGGAACAACTCCCTGTGCCCTGCCACACACTAGTTGAAGAGACGGTTCAATAACCTCATCAAGTCTCCACCATCCTCCCACTCAATTCTTTCGAGAGAAACTTTTCCCGATTCTACAAACAATCCCTTATTGCTTTTGGATCTGAGACAGGAGGTATATCCAACTGTTTTGGGTGTCCTATGAAGATGCATTTATCCGCTTTGGGTTCGAGCTTATCAGCCTGAAATTTTTTCACATAACCGTCGCAGCCCCAAACTTTTAAGAAATGACAGCTTAGGTTTCTCTAAACCATAGTTCATATGGTGTCATCTCATCGGAATTATGTGGTGCCCTATTTAAAGTGAATGTGGTTGTCTCTAATGCTTAACCCATAAACTATCGTGGTAATTCGATAAGAGAAATCATGGTATGCATCATATCCAATAGGGTGCAGTTATGAGGTTCGGACACACCATCACACTATGGTGTTCCTGGTTGTATTAGTTGTGAAACAATTTCCACAACGTCTTAATTCTGTGTCAAACTCGTAATTCAGATATTCATCTCTATGATCATATCATAGATCTTTTATCCTCTTGTCACGACGATCTTACAACTTCACCCTGAAATTACTTGAACCATTCAATAATTCAGACTCGTGATTCATCAAGTAAATATACTCAACATCTACTCAAATCATCTGTGAAGTAAGAACATAACGATATCCACTACACGCCTCAGCACTCATTGGACTGCACACATCAAAATGTATTACTTCCAGCAAGTTGCTTTCTAGTTCCATTTTACTGAAAACGAGGCTTTCAGTCATCTTGCCCATGTGGTATGATTTGCATGTCTCAAGTGATTCAAAATCAAGTGAGTCCAAATGGTCCATTTGCATGGAGTTTCTTCATGCATATACACCAATAGACATGGTTCGCATGTCTCAAACTTTTCAAAAATGAGTGAGCCCAAAGATCCATCAACATGGAGCTTCTTCATGCGTTTTATGCCGATATGACTTAAGTGGCAATGCCACAAGTAAGTGGTACTATCATTACTATCTTATATCTTTTGGCATGAACATGTGTATCACTACGATCGAGATTCAATAAACCATTCATTTTAGGTGCAAGACCATTGAAGGTATTATTCAAATAAACAGAGTAACCATTATTCTCCTTAAATGAATAACCGTATTGTGATAGACATAATCCAATCATGTCTATGCTCAACGCAAACACCAATCTCGATGGTAGAGGTAGCGTGCGATGCTTGATCACATCAAGCTTGGGAAAAACTTCCAACACATATCGCCAGCTCACCTTTAGCTAGTCTCCGTTTACTCTGCAGCCTTTTATTTCGAGTTTACTAACACTTAGCAACCGAACCGGTATCTAATACCATGGTGCTACTAGGAGTACTAGTAAAGTACACATTAACACAATGTATATCCAATATACTTCTATCGACCTTGCCAGCCTTCTTTATCTACCAAGTATCTAGGGTGGTTCTGCTTCAGTGACTGTTCCCCTTATTACAGAAGCACTTAGTCTCGGGCTTGGGTTCAACTTTGGGTTTCTTCACTAGAACAGCGACTGATTTGTTGTTCCATGAAGTATCCCTTTCTTGCCCTTGCCCTTCTTGAAACTAGTGGTTTTACTAACCATCAACGATTGATGCTCCCTTTTGATTTCTACTCTTGTGGTGTCAAACATCGCGAATATCTCAAGGATCATCATATATGTCCCTGATATATTTTAGTTCATCATGAAGCTCTAGCAGCTTGGTGGTAATGACTTCGGAGAAACATCACTATCTCATTTGGAAGATCAACTCCCACTCGATTCAATTGATTGTTGTACTCAGACAATCTAAGCACAAGCTCAACAATTGAGCTTTTCTCCCTTAGTTTGCAGGCTAAGAAAATCGTCGGAGGTCTTATACCTCTTGACGTGGGCACGAGCCTGAAATCCCAATTTCAGCCCTCAAAACATCTCATATGTTTCACGACGTTTCAAAAACGTCTTCGGTGCCTCAACTCTAAACCGTTTAACTGAACTATCACGTAGTTATCAAAACGTATATGTCAGATGTTCGCAACATCCACAGACGACATTCGAGGTACAGCACACTAAGCGGTGCATTAAGGACATAAGCCTTTTATGAAGCAATGAGGACAATCCTCAGTTTACGGACCTAGTCCGCATAATTGCTACTATCAACTTTCAACTAAATTTTCTCTAGGAACATATCTAAACAGTAGAACTGAAGCGCGAGCTACGACATAATTTGCGAAGACCTTTTGACTATTTTCAGGATAATTAAGTTCATCTTATGAACTCCCACTCAGATTGACATCCCTCTAGTCATCTAAGTGATTACATGATCCGAGTCAACTAGGCCATGTCCGATCATCACGTGAGACGGACTAGTCAACATCGGTGAACATCTTCATGTTGATCGTATCTACCATACGACTCATGCTCGACCTTTTGGTCTCTTGTGTTCCAAGGCCATGTCTGTACATGCTAGGCTCGTCAAGTTAACCTAAGTGTTTCGCATGTGTTCCAAGGCCATGTCTGTACATGCTAGGCTCATCAACACCCGTTGTGTTCGAACGTAAGAATCTATCACACCCGATCATCACGTGGTGCTTCGAAACAACGAACTGTCGCAACGGTGCACAGTTAGGGGGAACACTTTCTTGAAATTATTATGAGGGATCATCTTATTTACTACCGTCGTTCTAAGCAAATAAGATGTAAAACATGATAAACATCACATGCAATCAAATAGTGACATGATATGGCCAATATCATACTGCTCCTTTTGATCTCCATCTTCGGGGCTCCATGATCATCATCGTCACCGGCATGACACCATGATCTCCATCATCATGATCTCCATCATCGTGTCTTCATGAAGTTGTCTCGCCAACTATTACTTCTACTACTACAGCTAACGGTTAGCAATAAAGTAAAGTAATTACATGATGTTTTATGTTGACACGCAGGTCATAAATAAATTAAGACAACTCCTATGGCTCATGTCGGTTGTCATACTCATCGACATGCAAATCGTGATTCCTATTACAAGAACATGATCAATCTCATACATCACATATCATTCATCACATTCTTCTTGGCCATATCACATCACATAGCATACCCTGCAAAAACAAGTTAGACGTCCTCTAATTGTTGTTTGCATGTTTTACGTGGCTGCTATGGGTTTCTAGCAAGAACGTTTCTTACCTACGCAAAAACCACAACGTGATATGCCAATTGCTATTTACCCTTCATAAGGACCCTTCTCATCGAATCCGATCCGACTAAAGTGGGAGAGATAGACACCCGCTAGCCACCTTATGCAACTAGTGCATGTCAGTCGGTGGAACCAGTCTCACGTAAGAGTACGTGTAAGGTCGGTCCGGGCCGCTTCATCCCACAATGCCACCGAATCAAGATTGGACTAGTAACGGTAAGCATATTGAACAAAATCAACGCCCACAACTACTTTGTGTTCTACTCGTGCATAGAAACCACGCATAGACCTAGCTCATGATGCCACTGTTGGGGAACGTAGCAGAAATTCAAAATTTTCCTACGTGTCACCAAGATCTATCTACGGAGAGACCAGCAACGAGGGGAAGGAGAGTGCATCTACATACCCTTGTAGATCGCTACGCGGAAGCGTTCAAGAGAATGGGGTTGATGGAGTCGTACTTGTCGTGATCCAAATCACCGGAGATCCTAGTGCCGAACGGACGGCACCTCCGTGTTCAACACACGTACAGCCCGGTGACGTCTCCCATGCCTTGATCCAGCAAGGAGAGAGGGAGAGGTTGAGGAAGACTCCGTCCAGCATCAGCACAACGGCGTGGTGGTGATGGAGGAGCGTGGCAATCCTGCAGGGCTTCGCCAAGCACCGCAATAGACGAGGAGGGAGAGGGGTAGGGCTGCGCCAAGAAGGAGAGGAACTCGTGTGTATTGGGCAGCCCATACCTCAACTATATATAGGGGAAGGGGAGGGGCTGCGCCCCCACCTAGGGTTTCCTCCCTAGGGGTGGCGGCAGCCCCCTAGATCCCATCTGCCCTAGGGTTTTCCCCCTTCTCCTCTGCCTTGCGCCTTGGGCCCTTGTGGGGGGGCGCACCAGCCCACCTGGGGCTGGTCCCCTCCCACACTTGGCTCATGCAGCCCTCCGGGCCTTGTGGCCCCACTTGGTGGACCCCCGGGACCCTCCCGGTGGTCCCGGTACGTTACCGATAAACCCCGAAACTTTTTCGGTGACCAAAACAGGACTTCCCATATATAAATCTTTACCTCCGGACCATTCCGGAACTCCTCGTGACGTCCGAGATCTCATCCGGGACTCCGAACAACATTGGGTAACCACGTATATCTATTCCCTATAACCCTAGCGTCATCGAACCTTAAGTGTGTAGACCCTACGGGTTCGGGAACCATGCAGACATGACCGAGATAACTCTCCAGTCAATAACCAACAGCGGGATCTGGATACCCATGTTGGCTCCCACATGTTCAACGATGATCTCATCAGATGAACCACGATGTCAAGGACTTAATCAATCCCGTATACAATTCCCTTTGTCCTGCGGTACGATACTTGCCCGAGATTCGATCGTCGGTATCCCGATACCTTGTTCAATCTCGTTACCGGCAAGTCTCTTTACTCGTTCCGTAACACATCATCCCGTGATCAACTCCTTGATCACATTGTGCACATTATGATGATGTCCTACCGAGTGGGCCCAGAGATACCTCTCCGTTTACACGGAGTGACAAATCCCAGTCTCGATTCGTGCCAACCCAACAGACACTTTCAGAGATACCTGTAATGTACCTTTATAGCCACCCAGTTACGTTGTGACATTTGGCACACCCAAAGCACTCCTATGGTATCCGGGAGTTGCACAATCTCATGGTCTAAGGAAATGATACTTGACATTAGAAAAGCTTTAGCATACGAACTACATGATCTTGTGCTAGCCTTAGGATTGGGTCTTGTCCATCACATCATTCTCCCAATGATGTGATCCCATCATCAACGACATCCAATGTCCATGGTCAGGAAACCGTAACCATCTATTGATCAACGAGCCAGTCAACTAGAGGCTTACTAGGGACATGGTGTTGTCTATGTATCCACACATGTATCTGAGTTTCCTATCAATACAATTCTAGCATGGATAATAAACGATTATCATGAACAAGGAAATATAATAATAACCAATTTATTATTGCCTCTAGGGCATATTTCCAACATATCGGAGAGGTATCTCTGGGCCCTCTCGGTAATGCACATCATTATGAGCCTTGCAAGCAATGTGACTAATGAGTTAGTTACGGGATGATGCAATAAGGAACGAGTAAAGAGACTTTTTGGTAATGAGATTGAACTAGGTATGATGATACCGATGATCGAATCTCGGGCAAGTAACATACCGATGAGAAAGGGAATGACATATGTTGTTATGCAGTTTGACCGATAAAGATCTTCGTAGAATATGTCGGAGCCAATATGAGCATCCAGGTTCCGCTATTGGTTATTGACCGGAGATGTGTCTCGGTCATGTCTACATAGTTCTCGAACCCATAGGGTCCGCACGCTTAACATTCGATAACGATTTGTATTATGAGTTATGTGATTTGATGACTGAAGTTTGTGCAGTGTCCCGGATGAGATCACGGACATGACGAGGAGTCTCGAAATGATCAAGAGGTGAAGTTCGATATATTGGAAGGCTATATCCGGACATCGAAAAGGTTCCGAGTGATTCAGGTATTTTTCGGAGTACCGGGGAGTTACGGGAATTCACCGAGAAAAGTAATGGGCCTTAATGGGCCATACGGGAAAAGAGGAGGCAGGCCAAGGGGAGTTTACTGAATCTCGATAACAGTGATACACATAATATTGATGCCAAACGATGCAAAGTTAATAATGATAATGCAACTTATTTGTGGCACTGCCGTTTAGGTCATATTGGTGTAAAGCGCATGAAGAAACTCCATGCTGATGGGCTTTTGGAATCACTTGATGCTTGCGAACCATGCCTCATGGGCAAGATGACTAAAACTCCGTTCTCCGGAACAATGGAGCAAGCCACTGACTTATTGAAAATAATACATACTAATGTATGCGGTCCGATGAGTGTTGAGGCTCACGGCAGGTATCGTTATTTTCTGACCTTCACAGATGATTTGAGAAGATATGGGTATATCTACTTAATGAAACATAAGTCTGAAACATTTGAAAAGTTCAAATAATTTCAGAGTGAAGAGGAAAATCATCATAACAAGAAAATAAAGTTTCTACGATCTGATCGTGGAGGTGAATATTTGAGTTACGTGTTTGGCCTTCATTTAAAACAATGTGGAATAGTTTCACAACTCACGCCACGAGGAACACCATAGCATAATGGTGTGTCCGAACGTTGTAACCGTACTTTATTAGATATGGTGCGATCTATGATGTCTCTTACCAATTTACCACTATCGTTTTGGGGTTATGCATTAGACACAGCTGCATTCACATTAAATAGGGCTCCATCTAAATCCATTGAGACGACACCGTATGGACTATGGTTTGGCAAGAAACCAAAACTGCCGTTTCTTAAAGTTTGGTGTTGCAATGCTTATGTGAAAAAGTTTCAACCTGATAAGCTCGAAACCAAATCAGAGAAATGCGTCTTCATAGGATACCCAAAGGAAACTGTTGGGTACACCTTCTATCACATATCCAAAAGCAAGACATTCATTGCTAAGAATGGATACTTTCTAGAGAAGGAGTTTCCCTCGAAAGAAGTGAGTGGGAGGAAAGTAGAACTTGATGAGGTAATTGTACCTTCTCCCGAATTGGAATGTAGTTCATCACAGAAATCAGTTCCAGTGATGCCTACACCAATTAGTGAGGAAGCTAATGATGATGATCATGAAACTTCAGATCAAGTTATTACTGAACCTCGTAGGTCAACCAGAGTACATTCCGCACCTGAGTGGTACGGTAATCCCATTATGTAAGTCATGTTACTACACCATGATGAACCTACGAACTATGAGGAAGCGATGATGAGCCCAGATTCCGATAATGGCTTTAGGCCATGAAATCTGATATAGGATTCATGTATGAGAACAAATTATGGACTTTGGTGGACTTGCCCGATGACTGGCAAGTCATTGAGAATAAATGGATCTTCAAGAGGAAGACAGACAGTGATGGTAGTGTTACTATCTACTAAGCTCGACTTATCGCAAAATGTTTTCAACAAGTTCAAGGTGTTGACTACGATGAGATTATCTCACTCGTAGCGATGCTTAAGTCTGTCCGAATTATGTTAGCAATTGCCGGATTTTATGAAATCTGGCAAATGGATGTCAAAACTGAATTCCTTAATGGATTTATTAAAGAAGAGTTGTGTATGATACAACCAGAAGGTTTTTTGTCGATCCTAAAGGTGCTAATAACAAAATGTGCAAGCTCCAGCAATCCATCTATGGACTGGTGCAAGCTTCTCAGAGCTGGAATATACGCTTTGATGAGTTGATCAAAGCATATAGTGTTATACAGACCTGCAGTGAAGCCTCTATTTACAAGAAAGTGAGTGGGAGCACTTCAGCCTTTCTGATAAGTATATGTGAATGTCATATTGTTGATCGAAAATGATGTAGAATTTTCTGGAAAGTATAAAGGAGTGTTTGAAAGGAGTTCTTCAAAGAAAGACCTCGGTGAAGTTGCTTACATATTGAGCATCAAGATCTATAGAGATATATCAAGACGCTTGATAAGATTTTTCAATGAGTATATACCTTGACAAGATTTTGAAGTAGTTCAAAATGGAACAGTCAAAGAAGGAGTTCCTGCCTGTGTTGCAAGGTGTGAAGTTGAGTAAGACTCAAAACCCGACCACGGTAGAAAATAGAAAAAGAATGAAAGTCATTCTCTATGCCACAGTCATAGGTTCTATGAAGTATGATATGTTGTGTACCAGACCTATTGTGTACCTTGCCATGAGTTTGACAAGGGGGTACGATAGTAATCCATGAGTGAATCAATGGACAGCGGTCAAAGTTATCCTTAGTTACCTAAGAGGACTAAGGAAATATTTCTCGGTTACGGAGGTGATAAAGAGTTTGTCGTAAAGAGTTACGTCGATGCAAACTTTTACATTAATCCAGATGACTCTAAGTCTCAATCTGGATACATATTGAAAGTGGGAGAAATTAGCTAGAGTAGCTCCATGCAGAGCATTGTAGACATGGAAAATTTGCAAAATACATACAACTCTGAATATGGCAGACTCGTTGACTGAACTTCTCTCACAAGCAAAACATGATCACACCTTAGTACTCTTTGGGTGTTAATCACATGGAGATGTGAACTAGATTGCTGACTCTAGTAAACCCTTTCGGTATTAATCACATGGTGATGTGAACTATTGGTGTGAAATCGCATGGCGATGTGAACTAGATTATTGACTCTAGTGCAAGTGGGAGACTGAAAGAAATATGGCCTAGAGGCACTAATAAAGTTGTTATTTACATTTCCTTATATCATGATAAATGTTTATTATTCATGCTAGAATTTTATTAACCGGAAACATAGTACATGTGTGAATACATAGACAAACAGAGTGTCCCTAGTATGCCTCTACTAAACTAGCTCGTAAATCAAAGATGGTTAAGTTTCCTGACCATAGACATGTGTTGTCATTTGATGAACGGGATCACATCATTAGAGAATGATGTGATGGACAAGACCCATCCGTTAGCTTAGCATAATGATCGTTAATTTTTATTGCTATTGCTTTCTTCATTACTTATACATATTCCTCTGACCATGAGATTATGCAACTCCCGAATACCGGAGGAACACCTTGTGTGCTATCAAATGTCACAACATAACTGGGTTATTATAAAGATGCTCTACAGGTGTCTCCGATGGTGTTTGTTGAGTTGGCATAGATCGAGATTAGGATTTATCACTCCGTGTATCAGAGAGGTATCTCTGGGCCCTCTCGGTAATGCACATCACTATGAGCCTTGCAAGCAATGTGACTAATGAGTTAGTTACGGAATGATGCATTACAGAATGAGCAAAGAGACTTGCCGGTAACGAGATTGAACTAGGTATGATGATACCAACGATCGAATCTCGGGCAAGTAACATACCGATGACAAAGGGAATGACGTATGTTGTTATGCGGTTTGACCGATAAAGATCTTCGTAGAATATGTAGGAGCCAATATGAGCATCCAGGTTTCGCAATTGGTTATTGACTGGAGATGTGTCTTGGTCATGTCTACATAGTTCTAGAACCCTTAGGGTCCGCACGCTTAACGTTCGATGATGATTTGTATTATGAGTTATGTGATTTGATAACCGAAGTTCGTTTGGAGTCCCGTATGAGATCACGGACATGACGAGGAGTCTTGAAATGGTCGAGAGGTAAAGATCGATATATTGAAAGGCTATATTCGGACATCGCAAAGGTTTCGAGTGATTCGGGTATTTTTTTGATGTACCGGGAGTTACGGGAATTCACCGGGAGAAGTAATGGGCATTATTGGGCCATATGGGAAAAGAGGAGGAAGGCCAAGGGGAGGTGCCCCCCCATGGGTCCGAATTGGACTAGGGGGAAGGGGCGACGCCCCCCTTGCCTTTTCCTGTTCCCTCTCTCTTTCCCTCTTTCCTTCTCTCCTACTCCGAAAAGGAAAGGGATTCCTACTAGGACTTGGAAGTCCTAGTAGGACTCCATATTCTTGGCGCGCCCTTAGGGGGTCAGCCTCTCTCCCTCCCTCCTTTATATAAGTGGGTAGGGGGCACCCCAAAGGCACACCAACTCTTCTCTTAGCCGTGTGCGGTGCCCCCTCCATAGTTACACACCTCGGTTATATCGTCGCAGTGCTTAGGTGAAGCCCTGCGCCAGTAACTCCATCATCACCGTCGCCACGCCATCATGCTGACGGAACTCTCCCTCGGCCTCAACTGGATCAAGAGTTGGAGGGACGTCATCGAGCTGAACATGTGCTGAACGCGGAGGTGTCGTATGTTCGGTGCTTGGATCGGAAGACGTTTGACTACATCAACCGTGTTACTAAACGCTTCCGCTTTCGTTCTACGAGGGTATGTGGACACACTCTCCCCGCTCGTTGCTATGCATCTCCTAGATAGATCTTGCGTGATCATAGGTAATTTTTTTGAAATTGCATGTTGTGTTCCCCAACAACTTTACTGAAAAACTAGTTTCAATAAAGTCCTAATTTGTGTGAAGAAATTTATATAATTTCCAATCAACAATGTGTCATACATACACAATGTTTAGAAATATTATCATGCTCCCACTTACTTTCTTGTAAGCACAAGTATCTTCACTTTCCTCGATGAAACCAAATTATTTGACCATTTCATGTGAACGGAGATTCCAACTTCACTATGCTTGCTTCGGTCCATTATAGGATCTCTTGAAGTTTGCACACCTACTGGCATCCTTTGGATCGACAAAATTACCTTTGGACCGTATCAGGGTGGGGAGACCCATAGGTTCACCAGGGGCCGCTTAGTAAAACTTGGTTGCCTCCCTGTTGCCCCTCATTTACCCTAGAAGGGGGAAGAGAAAATATTTTCTCCAGTGACGGAGCTACAATGCCAAATTTGGCAGGCCAATTGACAATAGGCCAATTGATATTTTCTTTAGCCCATTGACTTTATATAAATTCTAGGGACTTCTAGATCATTATCTGGGTCCTCTATTATTTGTATTAGGTCCCCAGAAAAAAATCCACCTATATATCATTTTCCGGTATTCCCGGAAACTCTTCTGGTAACCCGAAATGCTTCCGGTTTTCTCGAAACTATTTCTTATGTTCCCAAAACTATTTCGAGAATATTTTCTCATAACTCTCATTCCATCAACAGTCAACAGATCGTGATTCCCTTAAGCTTGTGACCAAAGGTTTTTTGAAGTATCGTGAACCCATGTGACCTAGTAACCTGTGTCTGGCCAGACGAAGATGGATGCCGTCATACTGAGAGGGCCCTAAGAATATCACTCCATCGTTGGAGAAGCAAATCCCACTCTTGAGCTATCAAGCCCCTTGTCAAACTTTCCAATGAACCTGTAAATTGTCGTTATGATTACCGTGTTACACATGACATTTGAGCAACCCCAAAGCCCGTTGTACGGTAAGAAGTAACTACGATACTATCATGATCTAAGGGGCTAAAGCATACACTAAGTCTCTGTGTTATATCAATTGACTTGTGGCAATAATATCTCAAAGTATAACAAACAAGCTTGGGTCAGTTCAATGTGATCGTTCTTCCAACGTCATATTCTCAAAGTTGGGACTATCGTTACACTTAACGATATCCCAAGATTCGGAAAATGTGACCACTTAGAACACTTGAGCTAGTTATAGAGGAAAGACTAGGAATTAGGTTTTCCAGTTTATCAGTCCACACGTGCATATGATTTTTTTCATTGAATCACATATTCCAGGATCATAGCGGTTATAGTATAGAATATGAAATCTTAATTATAAACATGGAAATAAATAATACAATATTATTGTCTCTAGGGCATATTTCCAATAGACTCCCACTTGCAGTAGAGTCAATAATCTGAACATTTTTCTTTTACAGCAATGGCAATCCGGTGTTAGTTCATGCTTTGATTGTGGTATAGCCTTCATCTTCTCAAATCTGACAAGTTAAGATCTGAGTATATCTTTGCATTCTAACGCATCTTACATGCTTACAAAAAAATCATAATTAGCGTTGAACTAGGTTTGTATGTCTTGAATCAATGGGAGGATCTTTGATTCTTTAGACTGAGCAATAGAATCATACCAAGTTCATAAATGAACTATTTGATCCATCACCCTTCATTGTTGCTTCTAAAGCGACAACATACTAAGCTTTCATCCCATAACTCCCCATGGTAACCTTCTTGGACCAATTCCAACTTACTGTGCCACCATTTCAATGTATTACACATATCCTTTAATTGACATCGAAAATCGCTTGGAGCACTGATGAATATTTCATCTATGTAACTACTTACAATGAGTCCTCTGTTGACGTAACTCCTTCCATAAATCTCTTCATTTTCTCCGTATGTGAGAAACAATCATCTTTCTTACTCTAGTACTTAATGACATTTTCATTGTTGTCCTATGATCAATGCATGCCTTGATCACTTTGATAACTTACCCACAACTTATTTGGAGTACTAGACATAGGTTTGTTTAAATACCATGGAATACATGATTAATTCAAAACACAATTCTGAGTGAAATATCAATCATGTACTTTGGACATTAGAATTCCAAATACTGGTTTTGCTTAAAACTCTTTCCATGTGACCTCAGCAAGAAACTCTTCTTGATGTTTTCTTACTGAACCACTTTAGTATCTTGTCAATTGTATTTTGGCTCAACGCTATTAGCCACTACTATGTCCATAGATTATGCCTAATACCATGGCTATATTGCCTAAGTATTTTACTAAAAAAACTAGTTTCAATAAAGTCCTAATTTGTGTCAAGAAATTTATATAATTTCCAATCAACAATGTGTCATGCACACACAATGTTTAGAAATATTATCATGCTCCCACTTACTTTCTTGTAAATACAAGTATCTTCACTTTCCTTAATGAAATCAAATTATTTGACCATTTCATGTGAACGAAGATTCCAACTCCACTATGTTTGGTTCAGTCCATTATAGGATCTCTTGAAGTTTGCACACCTACTAGCATCCTTTGGATTGAAAAAATTACCTTTGGACCGTATCATGGTGGGGGACCCATAGGTTCACTAGGGGCCACTTAGTAAAACTTGGTTGCCTCCCTGTTGCCCCTCATTTACCCTAGGAGGAGGAAGAGAAAATATTTTGTCCAGTGACGGAGCTACAATGCCAAATTTGGCGGGCCGATACAAAGTAAGCCCACTATTTTTTTTCTCTCAAAATTGGCCTAGTCTAATCTCAAGCCCCTCACTATCTTTGCTCTGGGCTTGGCAGGCCATGGCCCATCCAGCCTCGCCATAGCTCCGCGGGTAATTCTGTCCAGTCCATGGTGAAAGATTTTTGCTTTGTCTAGAAAATAATGTTTTCAAATGTTACAAACACCTTTCATGCTGGAATACTTGTATTGTCTCAAAAGACCTATATTTTTCAATTTGTGGCAAAATGGATGGATGTCACGAACATCTTTCATGAGCATGAATGAGTCAACCATTTCCAAATATGAATATCTGTATCTCGATGAAATTAGGTATCATTTACAGCCTATGTGCAAGCCTTGGTTTGCTGGATCAAGATTGGAAGCTGGATTCTGTTTAGGCGATTGGCTCTGAATTTGTCAGAAAAGAAACGAAGAAAACAGAAGCCAGAAATCAAGAACCATCGTGATATTACTCTCCAACAGTGCTATTTACCTTGTCAGACACAACAAAACAGTTAAAATCCTCACTACCTCACCACACGGGCCTGGCACCACGCACTCACTCGCTGAATATGAATACGTAATATATGTACGTAGTACTGGATCAGCACTAGCTGCCTCCAGCAAATAGCCGCCACCGGGAAATCGATTATACATCATAATGCTTGAGTGAATATCAGGTGCTCCCATGATAAGGGCTCCTAGGCCATTGGATCACGTATTTGATGACATCAAAGGGAGCTGCTGGATCTGCTGAACCTATGCGCAATTTTTAGACTCCTACGATGATTTTGTGCAAAAGGTTTCAAAGCTCCTAAGAGCTATAGGATCCCAGATCCAATGGCTCCCAAGAGCCCATATCACCGTGGCACCTGAGGCACCAGAGCACCAGATATTTTTCCCTAATGTTCAGAGTGTACACGTACCTTCTCTTCCCTCAAACCGATTCTTTACAATGTTTATCAACCAATATATCATTTGTTGGCTACCTAGCTAATTGACCTGAGCCTGTGTTTGGAATCAAGATGGGACAACCCGCACGAGTGGCTGGTCGGCAGGATTCTCTCTGGTTGCTAGCACTACTAGTAGCGATGGATAAACAAATCAGGCCCCATTTATAATATATAATATACCTTTGGTTGTCAACTCTTGTCATCCATGCGAACTGAATTATCATCCCATCATCGTATCTGATGGATCGATCGCTTGCCGTCTCACAAGTGGCAACGCACGCAACAAAATCAACAATGGCTGCGCCTGCACACTATATATACAGCACGGAGCACGAGGGACTCAGGGAAGCATCTCCACACCCACCGAGAAGTTGCCGGTTACCACCCTCCTCTCACTCGCCTCGCGGATCATGCCTTCTCATAATGGTGAAGTTGATCTGTGAACTCACCTGTACACTCGCTGCCCGCAAATAATTGCTAGGATCATCATCAATCGCTATCGTAGGTGATCCGTGCAAGCTCGCCGGCGACAAGCCACAACTCACCGTCAAATTTAGTATTAAACCACTAATCTACGTACACAACTAGTGTACAGTATATAGGTAGACAGGTAGTACTGTATAATACTATAAAACTACGAGTGTTCCTAACTTCCCACAGTTGTACTTTTTAACGTCTAGTGCCTGACAAGAGGTAGGAATGCCGATCTGGCAATGCATATAAGCAGCCTCGAGATCTGGACACGCGGAGGCCACCATACCTCGCGGATCATGTCGCCCTCTAGGTGCTGCCAGCTGCATCGTGCCCTCGATTCTTGTTGCCAAGGAATACACATCTATGTCTACTGTACTGACTAGTGTCGATCTCTCTAAACGCAGCCAGCCAGCTAGTCCCGTCGGTTGACAAATTTTCGTTGCTTTCCAATAAAAATCTTGAGTAGATAATCAAATGCCCCCCCCCCCCCCACCCATCCGAAAATAAAAAACAATCGCAGGGCCACCCATACCGTATTATTGAAAAAAACCGTGGAGGATATTTTAGAAAAATACTCTTTGTATATCATTTTTCTCTTATAGCATATAGTTTCTTAACATGTGCAATATATTTATCTCATTTCATTTAATATTTTTAACGATAAACTAAAACACCAATGGTGGCACCAAATTATATATTGTCACAAAATAATGCTACTCAAGGACCTATACCTCTCAAACCCGAAAACATTGAATTTTATAACCATGTATGATGATTGGTTGTATTATACAATTATTTTTATAACAAATTGGATAATTTTCAGTACAAGCCTCTCAAGGCACATGCATAAGCATTGTTGTGGCTATTTTCATTACGGTTTTCACCAATGAGTCCGAGGATCACAATTCAACGGCCAAGGCATCATCTCACCTCCAAAGTTGGATGGTGAGAAAACTATACCCACGCTGCACTCAAGGAACACAAGGAATATATGGCTTCCAACTCTAAAGTGGCGACTTGTAGGTCATCACCACAATGTGGTTGGAGCTGAGGCAGACAATCGTCCTTGTTTACATGCTATACATGGGGATCCAGGATCCTACACCCCTTGTTCATCATTGGTCGCAGGGGAAACCGGGCCACCTCCCTCTAGCCTGTCACCCGTTGTACAGTGGGGAAAGGGAAGAGTGTTGGTGGAGTCCTTGATGAAGATGTTTTTGACTGTAGAAAACTTGCAGTGTCTTGAAAGCTACATCTTCCTCAATTAATTTGGTGCAAAATGATGAATAATGAATAAAAGGCCATTCATGTTCCCCCAAAAAATAAGAAGGAAAACATAAGAATGAGTCAGTCAGCCATTTAAAAATAGAGAAGTGTGAATTTGGATAGTTCCGCATTGCAGGCAGAAACCTGGTTTTCGTGGACTATGATTAGCGTAACCTACCACAATTAATACCCCTGAAAATAGTAGCAACTACGGCCACAATGTTATGGAGTCTGCCTCTATAAACTAATATAGGCAAAAGTTAGTGTTGGCGTTCGCCAACACTAAGTTTTGCATATATATATAGGAGTGCTTAGAACACTTTTTATTATTTCTTGATACTATTAATTATTAAAGTAAGAATATTTGCTTTGAATCTATTATTATTTTGAGCCTTTTAATGATTTTTGACACTTTTAGTTATTAAACTCAGAATATTTATTTTGAATTTATTATTATTTTGAGAATTATTATTATTATTATTTCAAACAGTTAGTTATGAAAGTAATAATATTTTTTATGAACTTATTATTATTTTGACCATTTTTAATGATTTTTTGGACATTAGTTATTAAAGTAAGAATATTTATTATTTTTCTTAGAATTTATAATATTTTTTGAAATAGTTAGTTATTAAAGTAAGAATATTTATTCCAAAGCTATTATTATTGTGCTCCTTTTAATGATTTTTTAGACAGTTTACTTATTAAAGTAAAAGTATTTAATTTTGAATCTATTTTTATTTTGAGTCTTTTTATTATTTTTGAAATTTTTTTGTTATCAAAGTAAGAGTGAATGTATTATGAGACTTTTAGTTATTTGTATCTATGTTTTGGTTTCTTTGATTTTTATATCTTTTTATTGATTTTTGATTCTTTTTATTATTATTCGGGCCTCTTTGGCCTATTGGGCCTAGCCCAATGTTGTGTCGGACGCTGTCAAGGCAAAACCAGAAGGGGCCACACCCCCCTCGCTCCAGTCGGCCACTCCACTCGATCCCTTCATACCGATGGCGGTCACCGACCGATTTCATCGATTTTTGTTGTCCTCCGATCCTTGGATACATATTTATGCCTCCCCCTCTCATTGCCAAGTGAAATGTTCCATTTGGGTATTCTTTCATATGAGGTGTGATTCCAATTCCCAATGCTAGGGTTTCAGCGATGGCGCTAGAGTGGATGGCAGTTGACTGTGATGGAGTAGACAAGCGACGACGACGACCCTCGGCTCCAAACCTAGGTTTGCATCTCATCCCTCCATTCTTTGCTATAGGTCACTACCAAAAGATTTTGAGACAAATGTCATTTTTCTTAGGTCATGCCCACTGTAATTTTACTTAGGTTGTTGCCAAACATGTTGATACGAATGGCATTTTTAGAACTATTTTTGCTCTAGGTCATGGCCAAAAAGACCAAACTAGTTCAAAGATCATGGCCATGGCATTTTTAAGAATTCTTTTCTCTAGGTCATGGCCAAAAAGACCATGTCAGTTTTAAGAATTGTTTGCTATAGGTCAGGGCCAAAAAGACCAAACTAGTTAAAAGATCATGGCTATTGCATTTTAAATAATTGTTTGCTCTGGGTCCTGGCCAAAAAGACCATGACATTTTTAAGAATTGTTTGCTCTAGGTCATGTCCAAAAAGACCGAACTAGTTCCATGTTTCAAGCACTCAACATGGCATTTTTCTATTGATACATATGGTATTTTTAAGAACTAATTTTATTCTAGGTCATAGCCAAAAAGCCCATGGAATCAACAAATTCAAAGATCCAAAATGCCCAATTTTCCACGTTTTGATACAGAGGGATTTTGAATAGCAGCAGCCCTTTTTGTGCTATAAACACTAGAATTGCTTACTTATACATTGCTAGTTCATGGTTGTTGCTTAGTTATACATCTGACTCAAATCAAATACACTGACTACCCCATGGTTAACTTGATTGTTGTTGCCTAGTTTTCAATACTTACTTATACATTGCTAGTTCATGGTTGTTGCTTAGTTATACATCTAACTTGTTATTATTTTGTAGTTTGCGCCGATGAGTTCATTCAACACCCACTACAGATCTTCTTGCAACTTCGCGACATATGCCGACGAAGACGACATGAGCAACAACCGAGTAATATTCCAAATACATCCATGAGCATTGAAAACACATACATATCTAATGATCCATGATGATTGCAAACACATCCAAATCTAACGATTTGAAACATTGGGATTGGTAGGCCTACATACCGATTCCGACACCCATTGAAGAAAATGACTATGATGTTGAAATGCTCAATCGCCAGCTTCTAGAGTCTCCTGAAAGGACCATCAAGGCCCTGAAGAAGGTGAATGCCACACTAATGGAGGAGAGGGGTCATCGACGAGAAGGCTGATCTCTTCGATAAGACTCTTGACTAGGCCGATGGAGCACAGGGATCAGCTGATCGAGAAGAGGGATCAACTAAACAAGGAGATAAAGATCCTCAAGGCCGAGAGAAATGTGCTCAAAATAGAGAAATCTCTTTTTAAAAAAGAGAGAGAAAACAATATGCATGAGATTCGACAGATCATGGCAATCCTTGATCAAGAAGTGTGATCGACCACCTAGGCTATCTACTTTGTTAAGTAAATGATGGTTTGTTCATTTGAACTAGCTTAGTTCTTGAACTGATAACTATTATGTAGTTTGTGAAGTTGATGATGTAGTACCTATCTAGTTTTTAAAGTTGAACTAGTTGATGCATCAGTATTTAAATAAGTATGCCAGTGCTAACATATACTTGGCGTTGGCCACGTGGCACTCCATTAGCACACAAATAATCCTGACGTGTGCTCCGACACCACCAAAAAAATTTATCACTAGCGTCCTATTGGTGGTGTTGGGTGAACGCCACTGGCAATTTTAGCACTAGCTTCGTATTGATGGTGTGGGCACCCAACGTCAGCAAGGCCAATATTATGAGCCAACAACAACAACAACAACACACAGCCACACCAGCCATCGTCAAAGCAAAAAACTCCAAAAAAATCTTGAACTTGTAAAAGAAAGCTGAATCTAACCGTGAACACCTAATCGTTGAAATCAGCACACCAAACTCTCTGATCCAAGTTTATTTTGAGGCTTAAGAGCATTCCCAAACAGCAATGGCACACGGACACAAACACACAAGCATCGCCAAAGGGAAAAGTCCAAAAGAAACCTTGAACTTGCATATCTAAGCTGAATCGAACCATGGACACCTAAGCCCTGGAATAAGTAAACAAACTCTCTGATGCTGGTCTATTTTGAACCTTGAGAGCGTTCCCAAATAGGGATTGTCGACATGGCTGGTCAAACCCGGGATTGTTGGCTGCACCTGAGTGTATGTTCCGTCCGCCATGATCCCTATCATGAGGTTGCCTACAGGAGTCGTTGCTGGGTCAGCTGAATAACCACGTGGCAGTGTCATGCTGACGTCACTCTTTTTTTCTTCCATTTATCCAAAAAAATTGTATTATTATTGTAGTACTGTTTATATTTTGAAATAATCTAAATATATATGTTATGAAAAACCCTTCACATAAAATTTGGGAAAATATTAATCATGTATTTGACGTGCATAGGAAAATGTTAATCACTAGTAAAGAATGTTTCAAGCATTTAAAAAATATAGGTGAAATGTTTAAAAAAATATTTACTGTGTGATACAATAAAAAAAATGGTCCTTAGATTCAAGAAAAATGTGAGATTAAAAAACTGTTTGACTTGTATTTAAAAAAGTATGTACGATTTCAAAAATCTTTACGAAATGGAAAAATATTCTCGTAGTTTAAAAAATTGTGTATTGTTATTAAGAAAATATAATTGCCTATTGTCTAAAAACAAAAACACCTCAAGAAAGCAAAGAAAAAGAGCTAAGAAAAAAAAACAATACAAAAAAAAATCAAAACTATAACAAAGAAAAAGAAACCAATGAAAATGAGTGAAAACAAAGTAAAAGAAAGAAGAAGAAAAGCCGATAAAAACAATAAAAAACCGGTGAAAAACAAAAGAAAGCAAGTAAAAACAAAAGAATTAAAAACCAAAGAAAAACAAGACCGGCGCGAGCGAACCTACAACTACACAGAAGTGTTGCATGGGACTGCGCTACTTGCCCAGCTTGATTTGCTTGCCTGTAAAAAAAAGGTGATTCGTAATGTCCAGTCAACCAGCCAACATAACTGGGGTTTGACTCAGCCACTTCAGCGAATACCAAAAAAACGCTCTAAAAGTTCAAAATAGACCGGAATCAGAGATTTTTGTATGCCGATTTAGGGATTAGTAGTATAGAATTCATTTAGCATTTGCCTACAAGTTTAAGGTTTGTCTTGGAGCTTTTCCTCACCAAAGCAGTGGCTCGATCCCAAGGCATGGCATGCTTCTTTCGCACCTCCTTCCCCCTCGGCACCGTTCAAGCGATTGATCTCTTTAATGAAACCTGATTTTATTAAGGCGATTGATCTGCGATCACAAAAAATTAAGGAATTAAAACAGAGGCCAGAAAACCAAGAAGGATCCTGGCATTACGGTGCAACAGTGCCACTTGTCTTGTCTGACACAACGGTACAGCTGAAAACTTCATACACACGTGCACGCCCGCGTGTCACTGTCAGACAACAGCTCAACTGATACTGGAGGGAGCTCAGCCGGGAGCCTGGGATCACCGTCTCCATCTTTATAAGCCAGCAACGCCGCACAGACACAAACACACACGCACGGACGCGCCTCTGCGTACACGAACCACCTCTGAAGTAGCTCTGAAGTGTCCAGCTCGGCGGCCATGGCGCGCGCCTTCGTGCGCTCCATCTCCTTCCCGCTGAGCCCGTCGAGGTCGTCGTCCTCCTCCAAGCCGCGCGCGCCGTCGGCGTCGCACCATGAGCGGTCCGTCAGTCTGCCGTGCCGGTCGCACCCGATCCTGGCGCACCTCCACACCCACATCCGCGCCGTGCGCGCCTGGGCGCAGCAGGGACCAGCGGCGTTGGCCGCCTCCGTGGCCGTGGGGCTGGCGCACGTGGACGCGCTCCACTCCGCGCTCGGCGACCTGCTGGACCTGCCCGAGGCACAGGCCGCGCTCTCCGGCGCCGGCGGCAGCGTGGACCGCCTCCTCGACTCCTTCCTCCGCCTCGCCGACGCGCACGGCTGCTTCCAGGAGGCCGTGGTCGCGCTCAAGCAGGACGTCGCCGAGGCGCTGGCGGCCGTGCGCCGCCGCGACGGGGCGCGCCTTGCCTCCGCTGTGCGGGCCCAGCGCAGGGCCGGCCAAGAGCTCACTCGCCTCGCCGCCACGGCAAGGGAGTCCGCCGTCCGGCCCTCGCGCCTGAGCATCCTCGGCGGCGGCCAAGGCAGCGCGGCGGAGGTGGAGGTGACGGGGCTGCTGATGGAGTCGGCCGCGGCGACGGCGTCGGCGTCCGCCGCGCTGTTCGGGGCCGTGGCGGCCATGTCCGGGTCCGTGGAGGCGGAGTCGTGCTCGTGCAAGGGCACGGCGGCGCTGGTGTGCCTGGTGAAGAAGAACAAGAAGAAGTCGTCGGCGCCGGGGTGTGGGGAGGAGGGGGTGGCGGTGGCCGCCGTGGCGGAGAGGCTGGAGGAGCTGGAGGAGTGCATCGAGGAGCTGGAGGCCGGCAGCGAGAAGGTGTTCCGGAGCCTCGTGCAGACCAGGGTCGCGCTCCTCAACATCCACACGCTCCACATCTTCTAGCTTTACTACTATCATCCATCTTAATTGTACTAATGAAATTAGTGCTAGCAATCCAGTGTAACTGTAAATAAGTTAAGTAGATGATGAATAGAAGAAGGAATTTGGGCAACTCCGGCATACGTCTGATTGTCACTCAATGTTAGTAGTAGTACTACTAATCTTGGATCTGCACATCAATTAATTTCAGAGTTCAGTACACTTCACGTTGTTAAAAACAGAAGTGGGGAGTGGTAAGATACGTAGTGCAAAGTTAGAAGATGTACAACTGGACGCAACTTCAGTGACTAACTGCACCCGCCTTTGAGTCCATAACAGGTGGGCCCAACACCTTGCTGACTCACATGTCATACACCCAAAAACAAGCTCGGTCATGTACAACTCATGTTTATTCTGAATCTAAAATTTGATTAAAAAGTGTTTTTCACTGCACTAGACATATGATCCTTCAATAATAAAAGATGGACTGTGAATTCGGAGACTTTGAATGCAAAGGCCCATCGGTGATTTACAGCCGAAGCCCATATACAGAGTGGTCACCGTCCTCTGAATGAAAAATATGCCACTTCTCAAAATATAAGGTGTGTTTGATTTTGCATTTTCTTTGATGCATGATTTTGATAATCAATCTCTATCTCTATCTAATAATAATAAATCAGCTATCGTTTCTGGTCGTTCGTCATCAAAATTGCCTCCCAAGTTATCAAAAATTACCCACCAATGCCGCCCGTAACTGGCAAAAACAATTTTAATTAAGTGGCCGCCAATTCTGTTTGGTTCATCTAGAGCTACGCCCTCACATTTCCACAAGACAACCTCCACCTGATTCGCTAGACCATCACTTCCGCATCGGGGAGACCATGGTTTGATCCTTGCTTCTCCCCCCTTTTCTCTGCCTTTTCTCCTTGAATTTTAATTGGTGTAAGATAGAGCTGCCTCGCCTGGCAGCACAGTTCAATTTCAGCCCAGCTATTTTTTCGCGGATTCAAGTACTTTTGAAGTATTCATATCTTTTAAACACTAACTTCAAATTTAGCATATTATATATGAAAATCGCTCAGACACGGGCCTCTCGACCGTTGTGGCATCTTGAAGCTGCCGGAAACGTGCCTGCTGGTGGGATGGGTGGTGACTCAAGGGGGGGCTTCTAGTGGAGCTTGTCCCCTTCGTCGGCTCGGACGACTTTGTGTGAGCCATCGGCAGGTTTCAGGTAGCTGACGCCGGAGGAGATGGCGCATCCGGACTTCACGCCGAACTACCCATTAGGCTGCAAGTCCTAGCCCAGGTCCACACTGGTCAGATCCAACAATTTGACGGCCCCAACTCGTCGCCGCATAGAAACATCAACGAATGATGTGCATTTTGGGATGGCCTTAGGTTCAAGGAAGTGATTAACGCGTGACGTGCGCAAGTTGCCAAACAAGAGTAGTTTCAAATTTGGGAATAGGGCTCAAATTTCATGTTATTAGAATTATGATTAGTATGAATTTCGAGTTCTTTGCATGTGCTTGGAATGAATTATGATATGTATGAATTTTGTTTAAATATGTGTACAAATCAGAAAATTAAAATTAATTTCATGTTGTTTTCATGCTATTTGAATGAAATTATGAATGGTTTTCATAATGGATCCATGGTGATAAAAATGGATCCATAGCACATCTAAAGACCCAACCGCACAACCCATCTGGTTCGTCGAAGTGATTATCACTTCTTTTAGCTATTTTCTAAAAAGTTATCTTTTTCCTTTTTTCTAGTGCCCAAGATGACTTTTTTTTGTTAAGCAAGTACCAGAAATAAGATGTTAAATTGTGCCCTCCCAATTTTCACATAAATTAGATCACATGGGACTCCAACTGCCAAATTTTCATGAATTTCATAGTAGTTTTGTTATATTTCACTTATTTATTGAATTTCTAGGGATTTACATCAAGTAATTAAAATTTGAACTACAAGTGTGCACTAGTTTGGTCCTATAAATTCTCAAATATGAAACTACAAAGAAAGGTGAAATTTCCAACCACTCATTATAGATAGTCATCCATGCAATTTTGACAGCAATCTTAGGAAATCTCTACTATTAAAGAGGAATCGAACGTCGTGATGGTTGGACCTCCCCTCCTGGTTCGACCACCTCGTTCGATCCCCCCGCGCCTACGCTACCCCTTCCACCCCCGTTCCTTCGATGAAAATAAAGACCCGGAAAAACAGCCCACGTCCCGTCCATCCCGCTCATGAAAAAACAACCAAAGAAAAAAAAAGAAACAACCCCAACCCACGATTGCATGCACGATCCATCTTCCCCGTCGTTCTTCTCTCCCCTCCTCTCTCTCTCCCCAGAAAATTGCGGCCGCTTGTGTTCTCGCCCCGCCTCGATCCACTGTCTTTGCCCTCTGCCACGGTGCATCGTCGCCAATTCAATCGACATGTACTCCGACGACGGCTCAGACCTCGAGTTGGAGGACCTTGACATGGTCTGCCGCTCCTATATGATCACCGAAGCCGACCCGGATGGTGTACAGGTCTCCTTCTATCTCGCTGGCCTGCGACCACAACGGCGGCGACAACCTATGGTTTGTCGGACGGGGATTAGGACGTACCACAAGGTCGGAAGGACCCATCCCTCGTTCGTAGGTTTGTAAAATTGAACTGCACAAGTCATCTGTTGATTTCTTAGATGATGTACTCAATTATATCAGCTGTTCACAGCAGCATGCTGCCAATCTTGCTAGAAAGAAGATCCTCAAGTATATCATCTGTTCACAGCAGCATGCTGCCAATCTTGCTAGAAAGAAGATCCTCAAGTATATCATCTGTTTACAGCAGCACGCTGCCATCCCTGCTTCCATGTCTCCTCAAGCTTGCCAAGCGGCTTATATTGTTTCTGGGGAATGAATATAATTTCCCACAACATGTCAGATAATATGTTTGTAATTTACAGGAGTTCATGATGGAGCCTCCTTGTTCAGGGAGGCCATTAAAGATGGGAGTTCAGGTGTACCACCACTTCAAGGTGAACAACTAACCTGGCCTTTTCATAATGTATTTATACTTCAAAATATGTAGATGGAGTGTTCATCGTATAACCAAGAAGTATGGCCAAGACCCGACAAACATTTAGGATCATGAAAGGTGGTTTTGCACCTAGCATTCAGGTAACAGTCACCCACATGTTTCTCTGGTGCTACCATATTATAGGATAGCACAATGAGCCTTGACTATTTTGTGACGACTTCAGTTGAATACGTGAATCCAAATGCTCATATGTGCTTTAAAAAAACTTATACTCATGCACAAAAATAAAGAGGGTCTTGATTTTTGAACTGTTGAAGACAGATGTAGCTATGGCCGGCTACACTAGAAGAATTTATTTTTGTCTACACATAGCTCATGATTCAGACCTTGTATACTTATTCATGTGTCACAGTTGGTCATTGGAATGGATGTTGCTGCTTCTGAATTTTACGGTGAGAAGGATCAGACTAATCAGCCTCGATTTTGTTGCATCTTCATTGGCAGGTTCGGTTTGTCCAACACTATATTACGTGCATTTGTCCAGTTCGATTTGTTTACCATCTTGCAATGCGAGGTGCAAGAGATGTGTTGCTCTATATATCATTCCATTAAATCCTGCAGGGAACTGGCATTGTAGGCTCGGTTAATTTGATATCCTGTGGAGAAGCGAATTATTTTGTGCCACCCCAAAATATTCATCTTTGTACCCTTTTCTCCATTGATCAGTGCAACGACTTATCAGTGAACTTTACCTGATATTATTTTTGCTTGAGACATAGTTAGTCATGGTGCTGATCATATTGTATTCCTGTGATGATTCAAGACTGCGAGTGTACCTATACTTCATGCTTCTGATGGTGAATCATTTTTGTGGCATTACATACAACCAGTGGGAAGAGGTCAGTAGGCACTAGCATGTTTCACTATTTGAATTACAAACTAGAACTTGTTCAAGTACGAATGAGTGCATTGATCCAAACCGGCACACCCTTGTTCCGGCGACAGGTGATGCAACCACATCGTGGCCACCCATCCGTCCTACCGAGCTCCCCGCTGAACACGAGGATAGGGTGAGAAGAAGGACCGAATGCATCCAGACTGGCACACCCCTATGTCAGCGATAGGTGACGCGACCGCATCGAGGCCACCCATCCCTCCTACTAAGCTCCCCATCGAACAAACCCCCTCTGTCGCCTCACCATGGCAGCCGGCACACATTCCCGCAACCGCGCGCCCACCGACGAGGGATACCACATTGACTCGCAGCCGCAGCCAAGGAAGCCCACCAAGGAGACCCTCCCGCGCCAAGCATCGCCGTCCAGCCGCAAGGGCCCAACTAGATGGGGGCCGCCCACCTCCGCCTCTGCCGCACCGCCCCCTCACCATTGCGCCACGGCGAGAGAGGCCACCCATGACCCGTAGCGTCAAATGCGGATACGGACGCGCCGGCATGAAGCCGCAGCCGCCGTCCACCGCACCCCCTCTCGCGCGCAAGGAGACGAAGGAGTCCTGCCGCCGCCGGCGACGCACTGGCTTCGCCCCTGGGCGGCGGCGAGGTGGGGGGGGGGGGGGAGGGGAGGCGGCAGCGCTAGGGTTAGCCTCCTGGACGCTCGCGGGAGGAGGAGGGATCACAGAGTCGACAATCTATGCATGCCTTGCTTTTTTCCTATGAGTGACGTTTGTTGTGAAGACTTGACTGGAAATTCAGGCCCTTACACAATTATAGTATTACACTGCAAGATTTAGCTAGGCTTCACGCTATTTATATGCAATCTTTTATACTCAAAGTGAAGTGAATTTATGGCCATGAATCTGTTTGTTTTCAAGTGTGCAAAATGAATCAAAATTGTGTTTCTTGTTTACTAATACAATTTCTTTCCAATTAAGGTTGTTGCTTATTCCATGTGATTATCTGATTTTGGCCCACTCTATTTTTTTGGTTTCCTGGGACTCATCTCTCTGGAGTATGCTAAAGCAAGGGACATTGCTTAAAGTTGTTGTGAGGTGCCTTTCATCCTCAACTGTAGCTCCAACAAATATAGATTAAGCCCGCAAAAACGGAAAAGATGGATTTTGTATGTGCAAGGGTTGATGCATGATTACAGATGCATGTAGAAATCAGTTCGTGGCTTCGTTCATGGTAAGTCTGTGTGAGATAAGTGTATGAGTATAACACTAATGATTACTTATTTTTGAGATGACACCTTCTGTGCGTGCTGACAAGTGAATGTGTATTTTGATTCATGTAAATGTCCATCACTTTGTGTTTGCTAGACATGATTTATGTCGGCAAACATAAATCCTGCTTTCATTGTGCTCTCTCAAAGTCAAAGCTATGTATCTCTCAGTGTATAACCTTTTAAAGAACATAATCTACTGATGAAGGTTTTAGTATGATCATGTAAAAAAATTATTATCAAATTACCACATAGACTACTTTGTTTTGATAGTGTACTATCTTATATGCATCCATGAGAGCTAAGTTTTTGTACAGTTCTTAGGTGCCCGATTGCTTATTATGCCTTGTTGGGCTGTGCAGCCTGTGCTATGTTACATTGGGCCAACATGTGCCTAGATTGCATTTTTCAAGTCTTGTTGGGATGTGGGTAAAGAGGAGGTGATATCTGGCGATGATGAGGACACTGGATAACAAGTCGTTGGCAACCCTAGGACGATGACGATTTCAGACGTGGCGTCATGGCTATGAGGTCAAAGCGCTACGGAAGGGGTAGTAGCGGGGACAAGGTGGTAGAAAACGAACTAGAAGAGCGTAACATAGGAAGAGATGAACATCCATAATGACTTTTTAGAAACCACACGACACCTTTCAATCTATCATTATATATATATATATATATATATATATATATATATATAGTTATCCCGTGGCAACGCACGGGCGTCTAACTAGTTATAGTAAATGGAAAAAGGCTAAAATTTTGAAATCCTATTGCATGGGGCCGTTTTATAAATAATAGCTTGTGCCAAAAATGATAAACTGGAAAAACCATAGACTAAAACAAATCACAAAATGGCCTTTATCAGATGACCATGCCCATGGGCATCTACATGGCATAGTACATGATAACATGACCATTTTTCTCACTAACAAGGGTGTTACCATTGTGATTAATAATTCCAAAAAAAGTTTGGAAGTTTGTTTTCTAGAAAAATGTTTTTCCATTTTTCTAGTGCCTAAGATGACTTTTTTTGTGAAGCGAGTGCCAGAAATAAGATGGTAAAGTGAGCCCTCACAATTTTCACCTATAGTAGACCACATGGGATTCCAACTACCAAATTTTCATGAATTTAAGGGTGGCTTTGCTATATTTCACTCATTTATTGACTTTTTAGAGATTTGCATGAAGTAATTTAAATTTGAACTACAAGTGTGATGTAGTTTGGTCCTATAAATTCTAAAATATACTTTTAGGCTTGCACATTAGTAATGTAGGTAGTAGGTACAAAGAAAGGTCAAATTTCTAACCACATTATATGATTAGTCATCCATGCAATTTTGACATAAATCTGAAAGAAATTATAGAAAATGAGAGAACTCTCAAAAATTGAAATCCTTTTATATTGGGCCTTATTATGTGCACTAGCTTGTGTGAAAATGATAAATTGACAATACCACAAACTAGAAAAGAAAACCTTCACAAAACGGCCTATCTAATATGAAGAGCAATGGCTTTTAACTTAGATGACCATACCTATGGGCATCTTCGTGGCATAGTACATGATAACATGATCATTTTTGGCACTAACAAGGGTGTTACCATTGTGATTACTAATTACAATTTTTTAAGTTTTGGTTAAAAAGTTAATTTTCCATTTTCCTAGTGCCCAAGATGACTTTTTTTATGAAGCAAGTGCCAGAAATAAGATGGTAAATTGTGTCCTCTCATCAATTTTTACGTAAAGTAGACCATATGGGATCCCAACTACCAAATTTTCATGAATTTCAGAGTATTTTTTGCTACATTTCACTGATTTTTTAAATTTTTAGAGATTTAAATCAAGTAATTCAAATTTGAACTACAAGTGTGCTCTAGTTTGGTCCTATAAATTCCGAAAAATACTTTTAGGCTTGCACATTAGGACTTTCAGTACATGAGCTAGCATTCACATATTGGATCCACAACATTGCAACAATCGACGATAAACATAAGAGATTTCAGTACATGATATAGTATCCACATATCAGATCCAGAACATTGCAACAATGGATGGTAGACAAAAGGGATTTTAGTACATTAGTTAGCATCCCCATATCGGACCCACAACATTATAGAAATTGATGTTAAACAAAAGGAACTTCAATATATGACAACTATAATTACTGAACGTGCTTCATATGGTGAGCCATTCGGCAGTTCAAGATGTTGGGGAACGTAGTAATTTCAAAAAAAATCCTACGCACACGCAGGATCATGGTGATGCATAGCAACGAGAGGGGAGAGTGTTGTCTAAGTACCCTCGTAGACCGTTCGCGGAAGCGTTATAACAACGCGGTTGATGTAGTCGTACGTCTTCACGATCCGACCGATCCAAGTACTGAAAGCACGGCACCTCCGAGTTTTGCACACGTTCGGCTCGGTGACGTCCTCGCCTTCTCGATCCAGCAAGAGGGGCGAAGTAGTAGATGAGTTCCGGCAGCACGATGGCGTGGTGACGGTGTTGGTGAAGAACAATCTCCGTAGGGATTCGCCTAAGCACTACGAAAACTATGAAGGAGGATAAACTAGAGGGGACGGGGTTGCCGGCACACAGCTTGGTGTTTCTTGATGTGTCTTGGGTGCAAGCCCTACCCTTCTATTTATATGTTGAGCCTTGGGGTCGAAACTTGGAGTAAAATCCTCCACAAAGTCGGTTTCACCCGAAAGGCAAGAGTCCTTCTCGGACTCCAGGGCCAGACGCCAGGGTTCCTGGCGTCTGGACCCAGACGCCATGGACCCTGGCGTCTGGCCCTGGACTTCGCAAAACTTCCTTTTGCGCTTTCCAAAAACCTCGTGGGCTTTCCCCTTTGGCCCAGATAAAGTGTTCTCATGCCCAAACATTTCGGGAAACATCCGGAACCCTTTCTGGTGAATTCTGGAACCCTTCCGGAGATCAAACACTACTATCCACATATCAATCTTTACTTCCGGACCATTCCGGAGTTCCTCGTCATATCCATGATCTCATCCGAAACTCCTAACAACATTCGGTCACCGACATACATAACTCATAGTACTATATCGTCAATGAACGTTAAGCGTGCGGACCCTACGGGTTCGAGAACTATGTAGACATGACCGAGACACCTCTCTAGTCAATAACCAATAGCGGAACCTGGATGCCCATATTGGCTCCTACGTATTCTACGAAGATCTTTATCGGTCAGACTGCATAACAACATACGTTGTTCCCTTTGTCATCGGTATGTTACTTGCCCGAGATTCGATCGTCGGTATCTCAATACCTAGTTCAATCTCGTTACCGGCAAGTCTCTTTACTCGTTCCGTAATACATCATCCCACAACTAACTCATTAGTTGCAATGCTTGCAAGGCTTATAGTGATGTGCATTACCGAGTGGGCCCAGAGATACCTCTCTGACAATCGGAGTGACAAATCCTAATCTTGAAATACGCCAACCCAACAAGTACCTTTGGAGACACCTGTAGAGCACCTTTATAATCACCCAGTTACGTTGTGACGTTTGGTGGCACACAAAGTGTTCCTCCAGTAAATGGGAGTTGCATAATCTCATAGTCATAGGAACATGTATGAGTCATGAAGAAAGCAATAGCAAAAAACTAAACGATCAAGTGCTAAGCTAACGGAATGGGTCAAGTCAATCACATCATTCTCCTAATGATGTGATCCCGTTAATAAAATGAAAACTCATGTCTATGGTTAGGAAACTTAACCATCTTTGATCAACGAGCTAGTCAAGTAGAGGCATACTAGTGACACTCTGTTTGTCTATGTATTCACACATGTATTATGTTTCCGGTTAATACAATTCTAACATGAATAATTAACATTTATCATGAAATAACGAAATAAATAATAACTTTATTATTGCCTATAGGGCATATTTCCTTCAGTCTCTCACTTGCACTAGAGTCAATAATCTAGATCACATCGCCATGTGATTTAACACTAATAGTTCACATTACCATGTGATTAACACCCATAGTTCACATCGCCATGTGACCAACACTCAAAGGGTTTACTAGAGTCAGTAATTTAGTTCACATCGCCATGTGATTAACACCCGTGTGATCATGTTTTGCTTGTGAGAGAAGTTTATACTACGGGTCTGCCACATTCGGATCCATATGTATTTTGCAAATTTCTATGTTAACAATGTTATGCACGGAGCTACTCTAGCTAATTGCTCCCACTTTCAAAATGTATCCAGATTGAGACTTAGAGTCATCTGGATTAATGTCAAAATTTGCATCGACATAACCCTTTACGACGAACCTTTTGTCACCTTCATAATCGAGAAACATATCCTTATTCCACTAAGGATAATTTTGACCCGTGTCCAGTGATCTATGATACGTATCCAACGTATCTATAATTTTTGATTGCTCCATGCTATATTATCTACTGTTTTAGACATTATTGGGCTTTATTTTCCACTTTTATATTATTTTTGGGACTAACCTATTAACCGGAGGCCCAGCCCAGAATTGCTGTTTTTTGCCTGTTTTAGGGTTTCGAAGAAAAGGAATATCAAACGGAGTCCAAACGGAATGAAACCTTCGAAAACGTGATTTTCTCATCAGATAAGATCCAGGAGACTTGGACCCTCCACGAGGTGCTCACGAGGGTAGGGGCGCCCCCCCTAGGGCACGCCCCCTACCTCGTGGGCCTCTCGAAGCTCCACCGACGTACTTCTTCATCCTATATATATCCACGTACCCCCAAACAATCAGGGACGGAGCCAAAAACCTAATTCCACCACCGCAACTTTCTGTATCCACGAGATCCTATCTTGGGGCATGTTCCGGAGCTCTGCCGGAGGGGGGCATCGATCACGGAGGGCTTCTACATCATCATCCAAGCCCCTCCGATGAAGTGTGAGTAGTTTACCCTAAGGGTCCATAGCTAGTAGCTAGATCACTTCTTCTCTCTTTTTGGATCTCAATAAGATGTTCTTCCCCTCTCTCATGGAGATCTATTCGATGTAACATTCCTTTTGCGGTGTGTTTGTTGAGACCGATGAATTGTGGGTTTATGATCAAGTCTATCTATGAATAATATTTGAATCTTCTCTGAATTCTTTTACGTATGATTGGTTATCTTTGCAAGTCTCTTCGAATTATCAGTTTGGTTTGGCCTACTAGATTGGTTGTTCTTGCCATGGGAGAAGTGCTTAGCTTTGGGTTCAATCTTGCGGTGTCCTTTCCCAGTGACAAAAGGGGCGGCAAGGCACGTATTGTATTGTTGCCATCGAGGATAACAAGATGGGTTTTTTATCATATTGCATGAAATTATCCCTCTACATCATGTCATCTTACTTAAGGCGTTATTCTGTTTTTAACTTAATACTCTAGATGCATGCTGGATAGCGGTCAATGAGTGGAGTAATAGTAGTAGATGCAGAATCGTTTCGGTCTACTTGTCTCGGACGTGATGCCTATATACATGATTGTTGGGTTTCGTAGTAATTTCAAAAAAATTCCTACGCACACGCAAGATCATGTGATGCATAGCAACGAGAGGGGAGAGTGTTGTCTACGTACCCACGCAGACCGACTGCGGAAGCGTTGACGCAATGTAGATGAAGTAGTCGTACGTCTTCACGATCCAACCGATCAAGTACCGAAACTACGGCACCTCCGAGTTCGAGCACACGTTCAGCTCGATGAAGATCCCCGGACTCCGATCCAGCAAAGTGTCGGGGAAGAGTTCCGTCAGCACGACGGCGTGGTGACGATCTTGATGCACTACAGCAGCAGGGCTTCGCCTAAACTCCGCTACAGTATTATCGAGGAATATGGTGGCAGGGGGCACCGCACACGGCTAAGGAATAGATCACGTGGATTAACTTGTGTGTTTATGGGGTGCCTCTGCCTCAGTATATAAAGGACTAGAGGGGGGAGGCTGGCCGGCCATAGGAGGCGCGCAAGGAGAGTCCTACTCCTTCTGGGAGTAGGATTCCCCCCCCCCCAATCCTAGTTGGAATAGGATTCGTGGAGGGGGGGAAAGAGAGAGAGGGGGCCGGCCACCTCTCCTAGTCCTAATAGGACTAGGGGAAGGGGGGAGGCGCACAGCCACCTTGGGCTGCCCCTTTCTCCTTTCCACTAAATCCAACTAAGGCCCATATAGCTCCCGGGGGGTTCCGGTGATTTCACCCGGAACACTTCTGATATCCAAACATAGGCTTCCAATATATCAATCTTTATGTCTCGACCATTTCGAGACTCCTCGTCATGTCCGTGATCATATCCGGGACTCCGAACAACCTTCGGTACATCAAAATGCATAAACTCATAATATAACTGTCATCGTAACCTTAAGCGTGCGGACCCTACGGGTTCGAGAACAATGTAGACATGACCGAGACTCGTCTCCGGTCAATAACCAATAGCGGGACCTGGATGCCCATATTGGCTCCTACATATTCTACGAAGATCTTTATCGGTCAGACCGCATAACAACATACGTTGTTCCCTTTGTCATCAGTATGTTACTTGCCCGAGATTCGATCGTCGGTATCCAATAACTAGTTCAATCTCGTTACCGGCAAGTCTCTTTACTTGTTCTGTAATACATCATCTCACAACTAACATATTAGTTGTAATGCTTGCAAGGCTTATGTGATGTGCATTACCGAGAGGGCCCAGAGATACCTCTCCGACAATCGGAGTGACAAATCCTAATCTCGAAATACGCCAACCCAACATCTACCTTTGTTGACACCTGTAATGCTCCTTTATAATCACCCAGTTGCGTTGTGATGTTTGGTAGCACCCAAAGTGTTCCTCCGGCAAACGGGAGTTGCATAATCTCATAGTCATAGGAACATGTATAAGTCATGAAGAAAGCAATAGCAACATACTAAACGATCGGGTGCTAAGCTAATGGAATGGGTCATGTCAATCAGATCATTCAACTAATGATGTGACCTCGTTAATCAAATAACAACACTTTGTTCATGGTTAGGAAACATAACCATCTTTGATTAACGAGCTAGTCAAGTAGAGGCATACTAGTGACACTAAGTTTGTCTATGTATTCACACATGTATTATGTTTCCGGTTAATACAATTCTAGCATGAATAACAAACATTTATCATGATATAAGGAAATAAATAATAACTTTATTATTGCCTCTAGGGCATATTTCCTTCAGTCTCCCACTTGCACTAGAGTCAATAATCTAGATTACACAGTAATGATTCTAACACCCATGGAGCCTTGGTGCTGATCATGTTTTGCTCGTGGAAGAGGCTTAGTCAATGGGTCTGCAATATTCAGATCCGTATGTATCTTGCAAATCTCTATGTCTCCCACCTGGACTAGATCCCGGATGGAATTGAAGCGTCTCTTGATGTGCTTGGTTCTCTTGTGAAATCTGGATTCCTTTGCCAAGGCAATTGCACCAGTATTGTCACAAAAGATTTTCATTGGATCCGATGCACTAGGTATGACACCTAGATCGGATATGAACTCCTTCATCCAGACTCCTTCATTTGCTGCTTCCGAAGCAGCTATGTACTCCGCTTCACATGTAGATCCCGCTACGACGCTTTGTTTAGAACTGCACCAACTGACAGCTCCACCGTTTAATGTAAACACATATCCGGTTTGCGATTTAGAATCGTCCAGATCAGTGTCAAAGCTTGCATCAACGTAACCATTTACGACGAGCTCTTTGTCACCTCCATATACGAGAAGCATATCCTTAGTCCTTTTCAGGTATTTCAGGATGTTCTTGACCGCTGTCCAGTGATCCACTCCTGGATTACTTTGGTACCTCCCTGCTAGACTTATAGCAAGGCACACATCAGGTCTGGTACACAGCATTGCATACATGATAGATCCTATTGCTGATGCATAGGGAACATCTTTCATATTCTCTCTATCTTCTGCAGTGGTCGGGCATTGAGTCTTACTCAATTTCACACCTTGTAACACAGGCAAGAACCCTTTCTTTGCTTGATCCATTTTGAACTTCTTCAAAATCTTGTCAAGGTATGTGCTTTGTGAAAGTCCAATTAAGCGTCTTGATCTATCTCTACAGATCTTTATGCCTAATATGTAAGCAGCTTCACCGAGGTCTTTCATTGAAAAACTCTTATTCAAGTATCCCTTTATGCTATCCAGAAATTCTATATCATTTCCAATCAGCAATATGTCATCTACATATAATATCAGAGATGCTACAGAGCTTCCACTCACTTTCTTGTAAATACAGGCTTCTCCGAAAGTCTGTATAAAACCAAATGCTTTGATCACACTATCAAAACGTTTATTCCAACTCCGAGAGGCTTGCACCAGTCCATAAATGGATCGCTGGAGCTTGCACACTTTGTTAGCTCCCTTTGGGTCGACAAAACCTTCCGGTTGCATCATATACAACTCTTCTTCCAGAAATCCATTCAGGAATGCAGTTTTGACATCCATCTGCCAAATTTCATAATCATAAAATGCGGCAATTGCTAACATGATTCGGACAGACTTAAGCATCGCTATGAGTGAGAAGGTCTCATCGTAGTCAACCCCTTGAACTTGTCGAAAACCTTTTGCGATAAGTCGAGCTTTGTAGACAGTAACATTACCATCAGCGTCAGTCTTCTTCTTGAAGATCCATTTATTCTCAATTGCTTGCCGATCATCGGGCAAGTCAACCAAAGTCCATACTTTGTTCTCATACATGGATCCCATCTCAGATTTCATGGCTTCAAGCCACTTTGCAGAATCTGGGCTCACCATCGCTTATTCATAGTTCATAGGTTCATCATGATCTAGTAGCATGATTTCCAGAACAGGATTACCGTACCACTATGGTGCGGATCTTACTCTGGTTGATCTACGAGGTTCAATAGTATCTTGATCTGAAGTTTCATGATCATCATCATTAGCTTCCTCACTTATTGGTGTAGGTGTCGCAGAAACAGTTTTCTGTGATGTACTACTTTCTAATAAAGGAGCAGCTATAGTTACCTCGTCAAGTTCTACTTTCCTCCCACTCACTTCTTTCGAGAGAAACTCCTTCTCTAGAAAGGATCCATTCTTAGTAACGAATGTCTTGCCTTCGGATCTGTGATAGAAGGTGTACCCAACAGTCTCCTTTGGGTATCCTATGAAGACACATTTCTCCGATTTGGGTTCGAGCTTATCAGGTTGAAGCTTTTTCACATAAGCATCGCAGCCCCAAACTTTAAGAAACGACAACTTTGGTGTCTTGCCAAACCATAGTTCATAAGGTGTCGTCTCAACGGATTTTGATGGTGCCCTATTTAACGTGAATGCGGCCATCTCTAAAGCATAACCCCAAAACGATAGCGGTAAATCAGTAAGAGACATCATAGATCGCACCATATCTAGTAAAGTACGATTACGATGTTCGGACACACCATTATGCTGTGGTGTTCCGGGTGGCGTGAGTTGAGAAACTATTCCACAATTTTTCAAATGTACACCAAACTCGTAACTCAAATATTCTCCTCCACGATCAGATCGTAGAAACTTTATTTTCTTGTTATGATGATTTTCAACTTCACTCTGAAATTCTTTGAACTTTTCAAATGTTTCAGATTTATGTTTCATTAAGTAGATATACCCATATCTGCTTAAGTCATCTGTGAAGGTGAGAAAATAACGATATCCGCCATGAGCCTCAATATTCATCGGACCACATACATCGGTATGTATGATTTCCAACAAATCTGTTGCTCTCTCCATAGTACCGGAGAACGGTGTTTTAGTCATCTTGCCCATGAGGCACGGTTCACAAGTACCAAGTGATTCATAATCAAGTGGTTCCAAAAGTCCACCAGTATGGAGTTTCTTCATGCGCTTTACACCGATATGACCTAAACGACAGTGCCACAAATAAGTTGCACTTTCATTATCAACTCTGTATCTTTTGGCTTCAACATTATGAATATGTGTATCACTACTATCGAGATTCATCAAAAATAGACCACTCTTCAAAGGTGCATGACCATAAAAGATATTATTCATATAAATAGAACAACCATTATTCTCTGATTTAAATGAATAACCGTCTCGCATCAAACAAGATCCAGATATAATGTTCATGCTCAACGCTGGCACCAAATAACAATTATTTAGGTCTAATATTAATCCCGAAGGTAGATGTAGAGGTAGCGTGCCGACCGCGATCACATCGACTTTGGAATCGTTTCCCACGCGCATCGTCACCTCGTCCTTTGCCAGTGCCCGCTTATTCCGTAGTCCCTGTTTCGAGTTGCAAATATTAGCAACAGAACCAGTATCAAATACCCAGGTGCTATTGCGAGCTCTAGTAAGGTACACATCAATAACATGTATATCACATATACCTTTGTTCACCTTGCCATCCTTCTTATCCGCCAAATACTTGGGGCAGTTCCGCTTCTAGTGACCAGTCTGCTTGCAGTAGAAGCACTCAGTTTCAGGCTTAGGTCCAGACTTGGGTTTCTTCTCCTGAGCAGCAACTGGCTTGCCGTTCTTTTTGAAGTTCCCCTTCTTCTTCCCTTTGCCCTTTTTTCTTGAAACTAGTGGTCTTGTTAGCCATCAACACTTGATGCTCCTTCTTGATTTCTACCTCGGCAGCTTTCAGCATTGCGAAGAGCTCGGGAATAGTCTTGTTCATCCCTTGCATATTATAGTTCATCACGAAGCTCTTGTAGCTTGGTGGCAGTGATTGGAGAATTCTGTCAATGACGCAATCATCCGGAAGATTAACTCCTAATTGAATCAAGTGATTATTATACCCAGACATTTTGAGTATATGCTCACTGACACAACTGTTCTCCTCCATCTTGCAGCTATAGAACTTATTGGAGACTCCATATCTCTCAATCCGGGCATTTGCTTGAAATATTAACTTCAACTCCTGGAACATCTCATATGCTCCATGACGTTCAAAACATCGTTGAAGTCCCGATTCTAAGCCGTAAAGCATGGCACACTGAACTATTGAGTAGTCATCAGCTTTGCTCTGCCAGATGTTCATAACATCTGGTGTTGCTCCAGCAGCAGGCCTGGCACCCAGCGGTGCTTCCAGGACGTAATTTTTCTGAGCAGCAATGAGGATAATCCTCAAGTTACGGACCCAGTCCGTATAATTGCTACCATCATCTTTCAACTTTGCTTTCTCAAGGAACGCATTAAAATTCAACGGAACAACAGCACGAGCCATCTATCTACAATCAACATAAACAAGCAAGATACTATCAGGTACTAAGTTCATGATAAGTTTAAGTTCAATTAATCAAATTACTTAAGAACTCCCACTTAGATAGACATCCCTCTAATCTTCTAAGTGATTACGTGATCCAAATCAACTAAACCATAACCGATCATCACGTGAGATGGAGTAGTTTTCAATGGTGAACATCGTTATGTTGATCATATCTACTATATGATTCACGCTCGACCTTTCGGTCTCCGTGTTCCGAGGCCATATCTGCATATGCTAGGCTCGTCAAGTTTAACCTGAGTATTCTGCATGTGCAAAACTGGCTTGCACCCGTTGTAGATGGACGTAGAGCTTATCACACCCGATCATCACGTGGTGTCTGGGCACGACGAACTTTGGCAACGGTGCATACTCAGGGAGAACACTTCTTGATAATTTAGTGAGAGATCATCTTATAATGCTACCGTCAATCAAAGCAAGATAAGATGCATAAAAAGATAAACATCACATGCAATCAATATAAGTGATATGATATGGCCATCATCATCTTGTGCTTGTGATCTCCATCTCCGAAGCACCGTCATGATCACCATCGTCACCGGCGCGACACCTTGATCTCCATCGTAGCATCGTTGTCGTCTCGCCAATCTTATGCTTCTACGACTATCGCTACCGCTTAGTGATAAAGTAAAGCATTACATCGCGATTGCATTTCATACAATAAAGCAACAACCATATGGCTCCTGCCAGTTGCCGATAACTCGGTTACAAAACATGATCATCTCATACAATAAAATTTAGCATCATGCCTTGACCATATCACATCACAACATGCCCTGCAAAAACAAGTTAGACGTCCTCTACTTTGTTGTTGCAAGTTTTACGTGGCTGCTACGGGCTTAAGCAAGAACCAATCTCACCTACGCATCAAAACCACAACGATAGTTTGTCAAATAGACTCCGTTTTAACCTTCGCAAGGACCGGGCGTAGCCACACTTGGTTCAACTAAAGTTGGAGAGACTGTCGCCCGCAAGCCACCTATGTGCAAAGCACGTCGGGGGAACCGGCCTCGCGTAAGCGTACGCGTAATGTTGGTCCGGGTCGTCTCGTCCAACAATGCCGCCGAACCAAAGTATGACATGCTGGTAGGCAGTATGACTTATATCGCCCATAACTCACTTGTGTTCTACTCGTGCATATAACATCAACATAAATAACCTAGGCTCGGATGCCACTGTTGGGTTTCGTAGTAATTTCAAAAAAATTCCTACGCACACGCAAGATCATGTGATGTATAGCAACGAGAGGGGAGAGTGTTGTCTACACACCCACGCAGACCGACTGCGGAAGCGTTGACGCAACGTAGAGGAAGTAGTCGTACGTCTTCATGATCCAACCGATCAAGTACCGAAACTACGGCACCTCCAAGTTCGAGCACACGTTTAGCTCGATGACGATCCCCGGACTCCGATCCAGCAAAGTGTCGGGGAAGAGTTCCGTCAGCACGACGGCGTGGTGACGATCTTGATGCACTACAGCAGCAGGGCTTCGCCTAAACTCCGCTACAGTATTATCGAGGAATATGGTGGCAGGGGGCACCGCACACGGCTAAGGAATAGATCACGTGGATCAACTTGTGTGTTTCTGGGGTGCCTCTGCCTCAGTATATAAAGGACTAGAGGGGGGAGGCTGGCCGGCCATAGGAGGCGCGCCAGGAGAGTCCTACTCCTTCTGGGAGTAGGATCCCCCCCCAATCCTAGTTGGAATAGGATTCGCGGAGGGGGGAAAGAGAGAGAGGGGGCCGTCCACCTCTCCTAGTCCTAATAGGACTAGGGGAAGGGGGGAGGCACACAACCACCTTGGGCTGCCCCTTTCTCCTTTCCACTAAAGCCCACTAAGGCCCATATAGCTCCCGGGGGGTTCCAGTGATTTCACCCGGAACACTTCCGATATCCAAACATAGGCTTCCAATATATCAATCTTTATGTCTCGACCATTTCGAGACTCCTCGTCATGTCCGTGATCATATCCGGGACTCCGAACAACCTTCGGTACATCAAAATGCATAAACTCATAAAATAACTGTCATCGTAACCTTAAGCGTGCGGACCCTACGGGTTCGAGAACAATGTAGACATGACCGAGACTCGTCTCCGGTCAATAACCAATAGCGGGACCTGGATGCCCATATTGGCTCCTACATATTCTACGAAGATCTTTATCGGTCAGACCGCATAACAACATACGTTGTTCCCTTTGTCATCGGTATGTTACTTGCCCGAGATTCGATCGTCGGTATCCAATACCTAGTTCAATCTCGTTACCGGCAAGTCTCTTTACTCGTTCTGTAATACATCATCTCACAACTAACATATTAGTTGTAATGCTTGCAAGGCTTATGTGATGTGCATTACCGAGAGGGCCCAGAGATACCTCTCCGACAATCGGAGTGACAAATCCTAATCTCGAAATACGCCAACCCAACATCTACCTTTGGAGACACCTGTAATGCTCCTTTATAATCACCCAGTTACGTTGTGACGTTTGGTATAATCACCCAGTTACGTTGTGACGTTTGGTAACACCCAAAGTGTTCCTCCGGCAAACGGGAGTTGCATAATCTCATAGTCATAGGAACATGTATAAGTCATGAAGAAAGCAATAGCAACATACTAAACGATCGGGTGCTAAGCTAATGGAAAGGGTCATGTCAATCAGATCATTCAACTAATGATGTGACCTTGTTAATCAAATAACAACACTTTGTTCATGGTTAGGAAACATAACCATCTTTGATTAACGAGCTAGTCAAGTAGAGGCATACTAGTGACACTAAGTTTGTCTATGTATTCACACATGTATTATGTTTCCGGTTAATACAATTCTAGCATGAATAATAAACATTTATCATGATATAAGGAAATAAATAATAACTTTATTATTGCCTCTAGGGCATATTTCCTTCAGTCTCCCACTTGCACTAGAGTCAATAATCTAGATTACACAGTAATGATTCTAACACCCATGGAGCCTTGGTGCTGATCATGTTTTGCTCGTGGAAGAGGCTTAGTCAACGGGTCTGCAACATTCAGATCCGTATGTATCTTGCAAATCTCTATGTCTCCCACCTGGACTAGATCCCGGATGGAATTGAAGCGTCTCTTGATGTGCTTGGTTCTCTTGTGAAATTTGGATTCCTTTGCCAAGGCAATTGCACCAGTATTGTCACAAAAGATTTTCATTGGACCCGATGCACTAGGTATGACACCTAGATCGGATATGAACTCCTTCATCCAGACTCCTTCATTTGCTGCTTCCGAAGCAGCTATGTACTCCGCTTCACATGTAGATCCCGCTACGACGCTTTGTTTAGAACTGCACCAACTGATAGCTCCACCGTTTAATGTAAACACGTATCCGGTTTGCGATTTAGAATCGTCCGGATCAGTGTCAAAGCTTGCATCAACGTAACCATTTACGATGAGCTCTTTGTCACCTCCATATACGAGAAACATATCCTTAGTCCTTTTCAGGTATTTCAGGATGTTCTTGACCGCTGTCCAGTGATCCACTCCTGGATCACTTTGGTACCTCCCTGCTAGACTTATAGCAAGGCACACATCAGGTCTGGTACACAGCATTGCATACATGATAGAGCCTATGGCTGATGCATAGGGAACATCTTTCATTTTCTCTCTATCTTCTGCAGTGGTCGGGCATTGAGTCTTACTCAATTTCACACCTTGTAACACAGGCAAGAACCCTTTCTTTGCTTGATCCATTTTGAACTTCTTCAAAATCTTGTCAAGGTATGTGCTTTGTGAAAGTCCAATTAAGCGTCTTGATCTATCTCTATAGATCTTTATGCCTAATATGTAAGCAGCTTCACCGAGGTCTTTCATTGAAAAACTCTTATTCAAGTATCCCTTTATGCTATCCAGAAATTCTATATCATTTCCAATCAGCAATATGTCATCCACATATAATATCAGAAATGCTACAGAGCTCCCACTCACTTTCTTGTAAATACAGGCTTCTCCGAAAGTCTGTATAAAACCAAATGCTTTGATCACACTATCAAAGCGTTTATTCCAACTCCGAGAGGCTTGCACCAGTCCATAAATGGATCGCTGGAGCTTGCACACTTTGTTAGCTCCCTTTGGATCGACAAAACCTTCCGGTTGCATCATATACAACTCTTCTTCCAGAAATCCATTCAGGAATGCAGTTTTGACATCCATCTGCCAAATTTCATAATCATAAAATGCGGCAATTGCTAACATGATTCGGACAGACTTAAGCATCGCTACGGGTGAGAAGGTCTCGTCGTAGTCAACCCCTTGAACTTGTCGAAAACCTTTTGCGACAAGTCGATCTTTGTAGACAGTAACATTACCATTAGCGTCAGTCTTCTTCTTGAAGATCCATTTATTCTCAATTGCTTGCCGATCATCGGGCAAGTCAACCAAAGTCCATACTTTGTTCTCATACATGGATCCCATCTCAGATTTGATGGCTTCAAGCCACTTTGCGGAATCTGGGCTCACCATCGCTTCTTCATAGTTCGTAGGTTCATCATGATCTAGTAGCATGATTTCCATAACAGGATTACCGTACCACTCTGGTTGATCTACGAGGTTCAGTAGTATCTTGATCTGAAGTTTCATGATCATCATCATTAGCTTCCTCACTTATTGGTGTAGGTGTCGTAGAAACAGTTTTCTGTGATGTACTACTTTCCATTAAAGGAGCAGGTATAGTTACCTCGTCAAGTTCTACTTTCCTCCCACTCACTTCTTTCGAGAGAAACTCCTTCTCTAGAAAGGATCCATTCTTAGTAACGAATGTCTTGCCTTCGGATCTATGATAGAAGGTGTACCCAACAGTCTCCTTTGGGTATCCTATGAAGACACATTTCTCCGATTTGGGTTCGAGCTTATCAGGTTGAAGCTTTTTCACATAAGCATCGCAGCCCCAAACTTTAATAAACGACAACTTTGGTTTCTTGCCAAACCATAGTTCAGAAGGTGTCGTCTCAACGGATTTTGATGGTGCCCTATTTAACGTGAATGCGGCCGTCTCTAAAGCGTAACCCCAAAACGATAGCGGTAAATCAGTAAGAGACATCATAGATCACACCATATCTAGTAAAGTACGATTACGACGTTCGGACACACCATTACGCTGTGGTGTTCCGGGTGGCGTGAGTTGCGAAACTATTCCACAATTTTTCAAATGTACACCAAACTCGTAACTCAAATATTCTCCACGATCAGATCGTAGAAACTTTATTTTCTTGTTACGATGATTTTCAACTTCACTCTGAAATTCTTTGAACTTTTCAAATGTTTCAGATTTATGTTTCATTAAGTAGATATACCCATATCTTCTTAAGTCATCTGTGAAGGTGAGAAAATAACGATATCCGCCACGAGCCTCAATATTCATCGGACCACATACATCGGTATGTATGATTTCCAACAAATCTGTTGCTCTCTCCATAGTACCGGAGAACAGTGTTTTAGTCATCTTGCCCATGAGGCACGGTTCGCAAGTACCAAGTGATTCATAATCAAGTGGTTCCAAAAGTCCATCAGTATGGAGTTTCTTCATGCGCTTTACACCGATATGACCTAAACGACAGTGCCACAAATAAGTTGCACTTTCATTATCAACTCTGTATCTTTTGGCTTCAACATTATGAATATGTGTATCACTACTATCGAGATTCATCAAAAATAGACCACTCTTCAAAGGTGCATGACCATAAAAGATATTATTCATACAAATAGAACAACCATTATTCTCTGATTTAAATGAATAACTGTCTCGCATCAAACAAGATCCAGATATAATGTTCATGCTCAACGCTGGCACCAAATAACAATTATTTAGGTCTAATATTAATCCCGAAGGTAGATGTAGAGGTAGCGTGCCGACCGCGATCACATCGACTTTGGAATCGTTTCCCACGCGCATCGTCACCTCGTCCTTTGCCAGTGCCCGCTTATTCCGTAGTCCCTGTTTCGAGTTGCAAATATTAGCAACAGAACCAGTATCAAATACCCAGGTGCTATTGCGAGCTCTAGTAAGGTACACATCAATAACATGTATATCACATATACCTTTGTTCACCTTGCCATCCTTCTTATCCGCCAAATACTTGGGGCAGTTCCGCTTCCAGTGACCAGTCTGCTTGCAGTAGAAGCACTCAGTTTCAGGCTTAGGTCCAGACTTGGGTTTCTTCTCCTGAGCAGCAACTGGCTTGCCGTTCTTTTTGAAGTTCCCCTTCTTCTTCCCTTTGCCCTTTTTTCTTGAAACTAGTGGTCTTGTTAACCATCAACACTTGATGCTCCTTCTTGATTTCTACCTCCGCAGCTTTCAGCATTGCGAAGAGCTCGGGAATAGTCTTGTTCATCCCTTGCATATTATAGTTCATCACGAAGCTCTTGTAGCTTGGTGGCAGTGATTGGAGAATTCTGTCAATGACGCAATCATCCGGAAGATTAACTCCCAATTGAATCAAGTGATTATTATACCCAGACATTTTGAGTATATGCTCACTGACAGAACTGTTCTCCTCCATCTTGCAGCTATAGAACTTATTGGAGACTTCATATCTCTCAATCCGGGCATTTGCTTGAAATATTAACTTCAACTCCTAGAACATCTCATATGCTCCATGACGTTCAAAACATCGTTGAAGTCCCGATTCTAAGCCGTAAAGCATGGCACACTGAACTATCGAGTAGTCATCAGCTTTGCTCTGCCAGATGTTCATAACATCTGGTGTTGCTCCAGCAGCAGGCCTGGCACCCAGCGGTGCTTCCAGGACGTAATTCTTCTGAGCAGCAATGAGGATAATCCTCAAGTTACGGACCCAGTCCGTATAATTGCTACCATCATCTTTCAACTTTGCTTTCTCAAGGAACGCATTAAAATTCAACGGAACAACAGCACGAGCCATCTATCTACAATCAACATAAACAAGCAAGATACTATCAGGTACTAAGTTCATGATAAGTTTAAGTTCAATTAATCAAATTACTTAAGAACTCCCACTTAGATAGACATCCCTCTAATCTTCTAAGTGATTACGTGATCCAAATCAACTAAACCATAACCGATCATCACGTGAGATGGAGTAGTTTTCAATGGTGAACATCGTTATGTTGATCATATCTACTATATGATTCACGCTCGACCTTTCGGTCTCCGTGTTCCGAGGCCATATCTGCATATGCTAGGCTCGTCAAGTTTAACCTGAGTATTCTCCATGTGCAAAAACTGGCTTGCACCCGTTGTAGATGGACGTAGAGCTTATCACACCCGATCATCACGTGGTGTCTGGGCACGACGAACTTTGGCAACGGTGCATACTCAGGGAGAACACTTCTTGATAATTTAGTGAGAGATCATCTTATAATGCTACCGTCAATCAAAGAAGGATAAGATGCATAAAAAGATAAACATGGCATGCAATCAATATAAGTGATATGATATGGCCATCGTCATCTTGTGCTTGTGATCTCCATCTCCGAAGCACCGTCATGATCACCATCGTCACCGGTGCGACACCTTGATCTCCATCGTAGCATCGTTGTCGTCTCGCCAATCTTATGCTTCTACGACTATCGCTACCGCTTAGTGATAAAGTAAAGCATTACATCGCGATTGCATTTCATACAATAAAGAGACAACCATATGGCTCCTACCAGTTGCCGATAACTCGGTTACAAAACATGATCATCTCATACAATAAAATTTAGCATCATGCCTTGACCATATCACATCACAACATGCCCTGCAAAAACAAGTTAGGCGTCCTCTACTTTGTTGTTGCAAGTTTTACGTGGCTGCTACGGGCTTAAGCAAGAACCAATCTCACCTACGCATCAAAACCACAACGATAGTTTGTCAAATAGACTCTGTTTTAACCTTCGCAAGGACCGGGCGTAGCCACACTTGGTTCAACTAAAGTTGGAGAGACTGTCGCCCGCAAGACACCTATGTGCAAAGCACGTCGGGGGAACCGGTCTCGCGTAAGCGTACGCGTAATGTTGGTCCAGGTCGTCTCGTCCAACAATGCCGCCGAACCAAAGTATGACATGCTGGTAGGTAGCATGACTTATATCGCCCACAACTCACTTGTGTTCTACTCGTGCATATAACATCAACATAAATAACCTAGGCTCGGATGCCACTGTTGGGTTTCGTAGTAATTTCAAAAAATTTCCTACGCACACGCAAGATCATGTGATGCATAGCAACGAGAGGGGAGAGTGTTGTCTACGTACCCACGCAGACCGACTGCGGAAGCGTTGACGCAACATAGAGGAAGTAGTCGTACGTCTTCACGATCCAACCGATCAAGTACCGAAACTACGGCACCTCCAAGTTCGAGCACACGTTCAGCTCGATGACGATCCCCGGACTCCGATCCAGCATAGTGTCGGGGAAGAGTTCCGTCAGCACGATGGCGTGGTGACGATCTTGATGCACTACAGCAGCAGGGCTTCGCCTAAACTCCGCTACAGTATTATCGAGGAATATGGTGGCAGGGGGCACCGCACACGGCTAAGGAATAGATCACGTGGATCAACTTGTGTGTTTCTGGGGTGCCTCTGCCTCAGTATATAAAGGCCTAGAGGGGGGAAGGTTGGCCGGCCATAGGAGGCGCGCCAGGAGATTCCTACTCCTTCTGGGAGTAGGATTCCCCCCCCCCCCAATCCTAGTTGGAATAGGATTCGCAGAGGGGGGAAAGAGAGAGAGGGGGCCGGCCACCTCTTCTAGTCCTAATAGGACTAGGGGAAGGGGGGAGGCGCACAGCCACCTTGGGCTGCCCCTTTCTCCTTTCCACTAAAGCCCACTAAGGCCCATATAGCTCCCGGGGGGTTTCGGTAACCTCCCGGTACTCCGGTAAAATCCCAATTTCACCCGGAACACTTCCGATATCCAAACATAGGCTTCCAATATATCAATCTTTATGTCTCGACCATTTCGAGACTCCTCGTCATGACCGTGATCATATCCGGGACTCCAAACAACCTTCGGTACATCAAAATGCATAAACTCATAATATAACTGTCATCGTAACCTTAAGCGTGCGGACCCTACGGGTTCAAGAACAATGTAGACATGACCGAGACTCGTCTCCGGTCAATAACCAATAGCGGGACCTGGATGCCCATATTGGCTCCTACATATTCTACGAAGATCTTTATCGGTCAGACCGCATAACAACATACGTTGTTCCCTTTGTCATCGGTATGTTACTTGCCCGAGATTCGATCGTCGGTATCCAATACCTAATTCAATCTCGTTACCGGCAAGTCTCTTTACTCGTTCTATAATACATCATCTCACAACTAACATATTAGTTGTAATGCTTGCAAGGCTTATGTGATGTGCATTACCGAGAGGGCCCAGAGATACCTCTCTGACAATCGGAGTGACAAATCCTAATTTCGAAATACGCCAACCCAACATCTACCTTTGGAGACACTTGTAATGCTCCTTTATAATCACCCAGTTACGTTGTGACTTTTGGTAGCACCCAAAGTGTTCCTCCGGCAAACGGGAGTTGCATAATCTCATAGTCATAGGAACATGTATAAGTCATGAAGAAAGCAATAGCAACATACTAAACGATCGGGTGCTAAGCTAATGGAATGGGTCATGTCAATCAGATCATTCAACTAATGATGTGACCTCGTTAATCAAATAACAACACTTTGTTCATGGTTAGGAAACATAACCATCTTTGATTAACGAGCTAGTCAAGTAGAGGCATACTAGTGACACTAAGTTTGTCTATGTATTCACACATGTATTATGTTTCCGCTTAATACAATTCTAGCATGAATAATAAACATTTATCATGATATAAGGAAATAAATAATAACTTTATTATTGCCTCTAGGTCATATTTCCTTCAATGATCATACCTAGATATTCTCATAACTATGCTCAATTCTGTCAATTGCTCAACAGTAATTTGTTCACCCACCGTAGCATACTTATGCTCTTGAGAGAAGCCACTAGTGAAACCTATGGCCCCCGGGTCTCTTTCTCATCATATCAATCTCCATCACTTTACTATTGCTTTGCTTTTACTTTATTTATTTTGCATCTCTATACCAAAGATACCAAAAAAATATTATTTATTATCTCTATCAGATCTCACTTTCGTAAGTGACCGTGAAGGGATTGACAACCCCTAATCACGTTGGTTGTGTTGAGCTATTGTTTTTGTGTAGGTACGAGGGACTCGAGCATAGCCTCCTACTGGATTGATACCTTGGTTTTCAAAAAATGAGGGAAATACTTACGCTACTTTGCTGCATCATCCCTTCCTCTTTGGGGAAATCCAATGCAGTGCTCAACAGGTAGCAAGAAGAATTTCTGGCGCCGGTGCCGGGGAGTCTGCACAAAAGTCAACATACGAAGTACCCATCACAATCCCTATCTCCCGCATTACATCATTTGCCATTTGCCTCTCGTTTTCCTCTCCTCCCAATTTATGTTGGAAATATGCCCTAGAGGCAATAATAAAATGGTTATTATTATATTTCTTTGTTCATGATAATTGTCTATTGTTCATTCTATAATTGTGTTATCCGGAAATCGTAATACATGTGTGAATACATAGACCACAACACGTCCCTAGTGAGCCTCTAGTTGACTAGCTCGTTGATCAAAAGATAGTCATGGTTTCCTGACTATGGACATTGGATGTCATTGATAACGGGATCACATCATTAGGAGAATGATGTGATGGACAAGACCCAATCCTAAGCATAGCTCAAAGATCGTTTAGTTCGTTTGTTGTAGCTTTTCCAAATGTCAAGTATCATTTCCTTAGACCATGAGATTGTGCAACTCCAAGATACCGTAGGAGTGCCTTGGGTGTGCCAAACGTCACAACGTAACTGGGTGACTATAAAGGTACATTACAGGTATCTCCGAAAGTGTCTGTTGGGTTGGCACGAATCGAGACTGGGATTTGTCACTCCGTATGATGGAGAGGTATCTCTGGGCCCACTCAGTAATGCATCATCATAATGAGCTCAATGCGACCAAGTGGTTGATCACGGGATCATGCATTACGGCGCGAGTAAAGTGACTTGCTGGTAACGAGATTGAACTAGGTATTGGGATACCGACGATCGAGTCTCGGGCAAGTAACGTACCGATTGACAAAGGGAATTGTATACGGATTGATTGAATCCTCGACATCGTGGTTCATCCGATGAGATCATCGTGGAGCATGTGGGAGCCAACATGGGTATCCAGATCCCGCTGTTGGTTATTGACCGGAGAGGTGTCTCGGTCATGTCTGCATGTCTCCCGAACCCGTAGGGTCTACACACTTAAGGTTCGGTGACGCTAGGGTTTTAGAGATATTAGCATACGGTAACCCGAAAGTTTTTCGGAGTCCCGGATGAGATCCCGGACATCACGAGGAGTTCCGTAATGGTCCAGAGGTGAAGATTTATATATAGGAAGTCAAGTTTCGGCCATCAGGAAAGTTTCGGGGGTAATCGGTATTGTACCGGGACCACCGGAAGGGTCCCGGGGGTCCACCGGGTGGGGCCACCTATCCCGGAGGGCCCCATGGTCAGAAGTGGGAGGGTAACCAGCCCCTAGTGGGCTGGTGCACCCCCCTTGGGCCTCCCCCTGCGCCTAGGGTTGGAAACCCTAGGGGTGGGGGGCGCCACCCTTGCCTTGGGGGGCAAGGCACCCCCTTGGCCGCCACCCCCCCTAGGAGATTGGATCCCCTAGGGCCGGCGCCCCCCCTAGGCACCCTATATATAGTGGGGGGAGGGAGGGCAGACGCACCCCAAGCCCCTGGCCTCTCCCTCTCCCTCCCATGACACTCCTCTGTCTCCCTGCGCTTGGCGAAGCCCTGCCGAGATCACCGTTGCTTCCACCACCATGCCGTCGTGCTGCTGGATCTTCATCAACCTCTCCTTCCCCCTTGGTGGATCAAGTTGGATGAGACGTCTTCCTAACCGTACGTGTGTTGAACGCGGAGGTGCCGTCCGTTCGGCACTAGGTCATCGGTGATTTGAATCACGTCGAGTACGACTCCATCAACCCCGTTCTCTTGAACGCTTCCGCGCGCGATCTACAAGGGTATGTAGATGCACTCCTCTCTCCCTCTTTACTAGATGACTCCATAGATTGATCTTGGTGATGCATAGAAAATTTTAAAATTCTGCTACGTTCCCCAACAGTGGCATCATGAGCTAGGTCTATGCGTAGTTACTATGCACGAGTAGAACACAAAGTAGTTGTGGGCGTCGATATTCTCAATTATCTTGCCGTTACTAGTCTTATCTTGATTCGGCGGCATTGTGGGATGAAGCGGCCCGAACCGACCTTACACGTACGCTTACGTGAGACTGGTTCCACCGACTGACATGCACTAGTTGCATAAGGTGGCTGGCGGGTGTCTGTCTCTCCCACTTTAGTTGGATCGGATTCGATGAACAGGGTCCTTATGAAGGGTAAATAGAAATTGGCAATTCACGTTATGGTTTTGGCGTAGGTAAGAAACGTTCTTGCTAGAAACCTATAGAAGCCACATAAAAACTTGCAACAACAATTAGAGGACGTCTAACTTGTTTTTGCAGCAAGTGTTTTGTGATGTGATATGGCCAAAGGATGTGATGAATGATATATGTGATGTATGAGATGATCATGTTCTTGTAATAGGAATCACGACTTGCATGTCGATGAGTATGACAACTGGCAGGAGCCATAGGAGTTGTCTTTATTTATTTATGACCTGCGTGTCAACATAAACGTCATGTAAGTACTTTACTGTATTGCTAAAGCGTTAGCCATAGTAGTAGAAGTAATAGATGATGAGACAACTTCAAGAAGACACGATGATGGAGATCATGATGATGGAGATCATGGTGTCATGCCGGTGACAACGATGATCATGGAGCCCCGAAGATGGAGATCAAAAGGAGCAAATAATATTGGCCATATCATGTCACTATTTGATTGCATGTGATGTTTATCATGTTTTATATCTTATTTGCTTAGAACGACGGTAGCTTAAATAAGATGATCCCTCGTAATAATTTCAAGAAAGTGTTCCCCCTAACTGTGCACCGTTGCGAAGGTTCGTTGTTTCGAAGCACCACGTGATGATCGGCTGTGATAGATTCTAATGTTCGAATACAATGGGTGTAAGCCAGATTTACACACGCAATACACTTAGGTTGACTTGAGGAGCCTAGCATGTACAGACATGGCCTCGGAACACGGAAGACCGAAAGGTCGAGCATGAGTCGTATAGAAGATACGATCAACATGAAGATGTTCACCGATGTTGGCTAGTCCGTCTCACGTGATGATCGGACACGGCCTAGTTAACTCGGATCATGTTTGACTTAGATGACTGGAGGGATGTCTATCTGAGTGGGAGTTCATTGAATAATTTGATTAGATGAACTTAATTATCATGAACTTAGTCTAAAATCTTTACAATATGTCTTGTAGATCAAATGGCCCACGTTGTCCTCAACTTCAACGTGTTCCTAGAGAAAACCAAGCTGAAAGACGATGACAGCAACTATACGGACTGGGTCCGGAACCTGAGGATCATCCTCATAGCTGCCAAGAAAGATTATGTCCTAGAAGCACCGCTAGGAGACACACCTGTCCCACAGAACCAAGACGTTATGAATGCTTGGCAGTCACGTGCTGATGATTACTCCCTCGTTCAGTGCGGCATGCTTTATAGCTTAGAACCAGGGATCCAAAAGCGTTTTGATAGACACGGAGCATATGAGATGTTCAAAGAGCTGAAAATGGTTTTTCAAGCTCATGCCCGGGTCGAGAGATATGAAGTCTCCGACAAGTTCTTCAGCTGTAAGATGGAGGAAAATAGTTCTGTCAGTGAGCACATACTCAGAATGTCTGGGTTGCATAACCGCTTGACTCAGCTGGGAGTTAATCTCCCGGATGACGCGGTCATTGACAGAATCCTTCAGTCGCTTCCACCGAGCTACAAGAGCTTTGTGATGAACTTCAATATGCAGGGGATGGAAAAGACCATTCCTGAGGTGTATTCAATGCTGAAATCAGCAGAGGTGGAAATCAAAAAGGAACATCAACTGTTGATGGTGAATAAAACCACTAAGTTCAAGAAAGGCAAGGGTAAGAAGAACTTCAAGAAGGACGACAAGGGAGTTGCCGCGCCCGGTAAGCAAGCTGCCGGGAAGAAGCCAAAGAATGGACCCAAGCCTGAGACTGGGTGTTTTTATTGCAAGGGAAGTGGTCACTGGAAGCGGAACTGCCCCAAATACTTAGCGGACAAGAAGGCCGGCAACACTAAAGGTATATGTGATATACATGTAATTGATGTGTACCTTACCAGTACTCGTAGTAGCTCCTGGGTATTTGATACCGGTGCGGTTGCTTACATTTGTAACTCAAAGCAGGAGCTGCGGAATAAGTGGAGACTGGCGAAGGACGAGGTGACGATGCGCGTCGGGAATGGTTCCAAGGTTGATGTGATCGCTGTTGGCACGCTGCCTCTACATTTACCTACGGGATTAGTTTTAAACCTCAATAATTGTTATTTAGTGCCATCTTTGAGCATGAACATTGTATTAGGATCTCGTTTAATTCGAGATGGCTACTCATTTAAATCCGAGAATAATGGTTGTTCTATTTATATGAGAGATATGTTTTATGGTCATGCTCCGATGGTGAATGGTTTATTCTTAATGAATCTCGAGCGTAATGCTACACATATTCATAGTGTGAATACCAAAAGATGTAAGGTTGATAATGATAGTCCCACATACTTGTGGCACTGCCGCCTTAGTCACATAGGTGTCAAACGCATGAAGAAGCTCCATGCAGATGGACTTTTAGAGTCTCTTTATTACGAATCATTTGACACGTGCGAACCATGCCTCATGGGTAAAATGACCAAGACTCCGTTCTCATGAAGAATGGAGCGAGCAACCAACTTATTGGAAATCATACATACTGATGTGTGCGGTCCAATGAGTGTTGAGGCTCGCGGTGGCTATCGTTATGTTCTCACCCTCACTGATGACTTGAGTAGATATGGGTATGTCTAATTAATGAAACACAAGTCTGAGACCTTTGAAAAGTTCAAGGAATTTCAGAGTGAGGCTGAGAATCAATGTGACAGAAAAATCAAGTTCTTGCGATCAGATCATGGGGGAGAATACTTGAGTCACGAATTTGGCACACACTTAAGAAAATGTGGAATAGTTTCACAACTCACGCCGCCTGGAATACCTCAGCGTAATGGTGTGTCCGAATGTCGTAATCACACTCTATTAGATATGGTGCGATCTATGATGTCTCTTACCGATTTACCGCTGTCATTTTGGGGCTATGCTTTAGAGACTGCCGCATTCACTTTAAATAGGGCTCCGTCGAAATCCATTGATACAACACCGTATGAATTATGGTTTGGGAAAAAACCTAAGCTGCCGTTTCTAAAAGTTTGGGGATGCGATGCTTATGTCAAGAAACTTCAACCAGAAAAGCTCGAACCCAAATCGGAAAAATGCGTCTTCATAGGATACCCTAAAGAAACTATTGGGTATACCTTTTACCTCAGATCCAAAGGCAAGATCTTTGTTGCCAAGAATGGGTCCTTTCTAGAGAAAGAGTTTCTCTCGAAAGAAATAAGTGGGAGGAAAGTAGAACTTGATGAAGTATTACCTCTTGAACCGGTAAGTGGCGCAGCTCAAGAAAATGTTCCTGAGGTGCCTGCACCGACTAGAGAGGAAGTTTATGATGATGATCATGAAACTTCAGATCAAGTTGCTACTGAACTTCGTAGGTCCACGAGGACACGTTCTGCACCAAAGTGGTACGGCAACCCTGTCTTGGAAATCATGTTGTTAGACAACGGTGAACCTTCGAACTATGAAGAAGCGATGGCGGGCCCGGATTATGACAAATGGCTGGAAGCCATGAAATCCGAGATAGGATCCATGTATGAAAACGAAGTATGGACTTTGACTGACTTGCCCGATGATCGGCGAGCCATAGAAAATAAATGGATCTTTAAGAAGAAGATAGACGCGGATGGTAATGTGACCATCTATAAAGCTCGGCTTGTCGCTAAGGGTTATCGACAAGTCCAAGGGGTTGACTACGATGAGACTTTCTCACCCGTAGCGAAGCTGAAGTCCGTCTGAATCATGTTAGCAATTGCCGCATTCTATGATTATGAGACATGGCAAATGGACGTCAAAACGGCATTCCTTAATGGTTTCCTTAAGGAAGAATTGTATATGATGCAACCGGAAGGTTTTGTCGATCCTAAGAATGCTGACAAGGTGTGCAAGCTCCAACGCTCGATTTATGGGCTGGTGCAAGCATCTCGGAGTTGGAACATTCGTTTTGATGAGATGATCAAAGCGTTTGGGTTTACGCAGACTTATGGAGAAGCCTGCATTTACAAGAAAGTGAGTGGGAGCTCTGTAGCATTTCTCATATTGTATGTGGATGACATACTGTTGATGGGAAATGATATAGAATTCTTGGAAAGCATAAAGGCCTACTTGAACAAGTGTTTTTCAATGAAGGACCTTGGAGAAGCTGCTTATATATTAGGCATCAAGATCTATAGAGATAGATCGAGACGCCTCATTGGTCTTTCACAGAGTACGTACCTTGACAAGTATTGAAGAAGTTCAAAATGGATCAGTCAAAGAAGGGGTTCTTGCCTGTATTGCAAGGTACGAGATTGAGCACGGCTCAATGCCCGACCACGGCAGAAGATAGAGAAAAGATGAGTGTCGTCCCCTATGCCTCGGCCATAGGGTCTATCATGTATGCTATGCTGTGTACCAGACCTGATGTAAACCTTGCTGTAAGTTTGGTAGGGAGGTACCAAAGTAATCCCGGCATGGAACACTGGACAGCGGTCAAGAATATCCTGAAGTACCTGAAAAGGACTAAGGACATGTTTCTCGTGTATGGAGGTGACAAAGAGCTCGTCGTAAAGGGTTACGTCGATGCTAGCTTCGACACAGATCTGGATGACTCTAAGTCACAAACCAGATACGTGTATATTTTGAATGGTGGGGCAGTAAGCTGGTGCAGTTGCAAGCAAAGCATTGTGGCGGGATCTACATGTGAAGCGGAGTACATGGCAGCCTCGGAGGCAGCACAAGAAGCAGTCTGGGTGAAGGAGTTCATTACCGACCTAGGAGTCATACCCAATGCGTTGGGCCCGATGACTCTCTTCTGTGACAACACTGGAGCTATTGTCCTTGCCAAGGAGCCCAGGTTTCACAGGAAGACCAGGCATATCAAGCGTCGCTTCAACTCCATTCGTGAAAGTGTTCAAAATGGAGACATAGAGATTTGTAAAGTACATACGGACCTGAATGTGGCAGATCCGTTGACTAAACCTCTCCCTAGAGCAAAACATGATCAACACCAGAACTGCATGGGTGTTCGATTCATCACAATGTAACTAGAATATTGACTCTAGTGCAAGTGGGAGACTGTTGGAAATATGCCCTAGAGGCAATAATAAAATGGTTATTATTATATTTCTTTGTTCATGATAATTGTCTATTGTTCATGCTATAATTGTGTTATCCGGAAATCGTAATACATGTGTGAATACATAGACCACAACACGTCCCTAGTGAGCCTCTAGTTGACTAGCTCGTTGATCAAAAGATAGTCATGGTTTCCCGACTATGGACATTGGATGTCATTGATAACGGGATCACATCATTAGGAGAATGATGTGATGGACAAGACCCAATCCTAAGCATAGCTCAAAGATCGTGTAGTTCGTTTGTTGTAGCTTTTCCGAATGTCAAGTATCATTTCCTTAGACCATGAGATTGTGCAACTCCCGGATACCGTAGGAGTGCCTTGGGTGTGCCAAACATCACAACGTAACTGGGTGACTATAAAGGTACATTACAGGTATCTCCGAAAGTGTCTGTTGGGTTGGCACGAATCGAGACTGGGATTTGTCACTCCGTATGACGGAGAGGTATCTCTGGGCCCACTCGGTAATGCATCATCATAATGAGCTCAATGTGACCAAGTGGTTGATCATGGGATCATGCATCATGGCACGAGTAAAGTGACTTGCCGGTAACGAGATTGAACTAGGTATTGGGATACCGACGGTCGAGTCTCGGGCAAGTAACGTACCGATTGACAAAGGGAATTGTATACGGATTGATTGAATCCTCGACATCGTGGTTCATCCAATGAGATCATCGTGGAGCATGTGGGAGCCAACATGGGTATCCAGATCCCGCTGTTGGTTATTTACCGGAGAGGCGTCTCGGTCATGTCTGCATGTCTCCCGAACCCGTAGGGTCTACACACTTAAGGTTCGGTGACGCTAGGGTTGTAGAGATATTAGCATACGGTAACCCGAAAGTTGTTCGGAGTCCCGGATGAGATCCTGGACGTCACGAGGAGTTCCGGAATGGTCCATAGGTGAAGATTTATATATAGTAAGTCAAGTTTCGGCCATCGGGAAAGTTTCGGGGGTAATCGGTATTGTACCGGGACCACCGGAAGGGTCCCGGGGTCCACCGGGTGGGGCCACCTATCCCGGAGGGCCCCATGGGCTGAAGTGGGAGGGGAACCAGCCCCTAGTGGGCTTGTGCACTCCCCTTGGGCCTCCCCCTGCGCCTAGGGTTGGAAACCCTAGGGGTGGGGGCGCCACCCTTGCCTTGGGGGGCAAAGCACCCCCTTGGCCGCCCCCCCTAGGAGATTGGATCCCCTAGGGCCGGCGCCCCCCTAGGCACCCTATATATAGTGGGGGGAGGGGGGCAGCCTCACCCCAAGCCCCTGGCCTCTCCCTCTCCATCTCCCTCCCGTGACACTCCTCCGTCTCCCTGCGCTTGGCGAAGCCCTGCCGAGATCACCGTTGCTTCCACCACCACGCCGCCGTGCTGCTGTATCTTCATCAACCTCTCCTTCCCCCTTGCTGGATCAAGTTTGAGAAGACGTCTTCGTAACCGTACGTGGGTTGAACGCGGAGGTGCCGTCCGTTCGGCACTAGGTCATCGATGATTTGAATCACGTCGAGTACGACTCCATCAACCCTGTTCTCTTGAACGCTTCCGCACGCGATCTACAAGGGTATGTAGATGCACTCCTCTCTCCCTCGTTGCTAGATGACTCCATAGATTGATCTTGGTGATGCGTAGAAAATTTTAAAATTCTGCTACGTTCCCCAACAATTCACCCCTGCCGTGTTATTCGCCCTCTCTCTCTCTATCCTCCCTCTCTTTCTACGTTTGCCTTTTTGCCCGTTTGCTTTTTGTTTGCTCGTGTGTTAGTTTGCTTGTTTGTCGCGATGGCTCAAGATAATACTAAATTGTGTGTCTTCACCAATACCAATAATAATGATTTCCTTAGCACTCCGATTGCTCCTCTTACCGATGCTGAATCTTGTGAAATTAATACTGCTTTGTTGAATCTTGTCATGAAAGATCCGTTTTCCGGCCTTCCTAGTGAAGATGCCGCTGCCCATCTTAATAGCTTCGTTGATTTGTGTGACATGCAAAAGAAGAAAGATGTCCATAATGATATTGTTAAATTGAAGCTATTTCCTTTTTAGATTAGAGATCGTGCTAAAGCTTGGTTTTCGTCTTTGCCTAAAAATAGTATTGATTCATGGAACAAGTGCAAAGATGCTTTTATCTCTAAGTATTTTCCTCCCGCTAAGATCATCTCTCTTAGAAACGATATTATGAATTTTAAACAACTTGATCATGAACATGTTGCACAAGCTTGGGAGAGAATGAAATTAATGATACGTAATTGCCCTACTCATCGTTTAAATTTGTGGATGATTGTTCAGAATTTTTATGCCGGATTGAATTTTGCTTCTAGAAATCTTTTAGATTCGGCCGCGGGAGGCACTTTTATGGAAATCACTTTAGGAGAAGCTACTAAACTCCTAGATAATATTATGGTTAATTATTCTCAATGGCATACTGAAAGATCTACTAAAAAGGTGCATGCGATAGAAGAAATTAATGTTTTGAGTGGAAAGATGGATGAACTTATGAAATTATTTGCTAATGAGAGTGTTTCTTCTGATCCTAATGATTTGCCCTTGTCTACTTTGATTGAGAATAATAATGAATCTATGGGTGTGAATTTTGTTGGTAGGAACAATTTTGGTAACAACACGTATAGAGGAAATTTCAATCCTAGGCCTTATCCTAGTAATCCCTCTAATAATTATGGTAATTACTACAACAATTCTTATGGAAATTATAATAAGATGCCCTCTGATTTTGAATCTAATATTAAAGAATTTATTTCTTTGCAAAAGAATTTTAATGCTATGACTGAAGAAAAATTGCTTAAGATTGATGATTTGGCTAGGAACGTTGATAGAATTGCTCTTGATGTTGATTCTTTGAAACTTAGATCTATTCCACCTAAGCATGATATCAATGAGTCTCTCAAATCCATGAGAATTTCCATTGATGAATGCAAAGAAAGAACCGCTAGGATACGTGCTAAAAAAGATGCCTTTATAAAAGTGTGTTCTTCTAGTTCCTATGAAAATAATGACGAAGATCTAAAAGTTATTGATAAGTCCCCTATTAAATCTTTGTTTTGCAATATGAATCTTGATAATAATGGGACTTAATATGATCCACCTTTACCTACAAGGCGTTCTAAGAATTCGGAATTTGTTGATCTTGGTGCTAAATTTGATAAAAGTGGGATTGAAGAAATTAAAACCCTAGATGTTGCTAAACCCACTATTATGGATTTTAAGGAATTTAACTATGAAAATTTCTCTTTAATTGATTGTATTTCCTTGTTGCAATCCGTGCTAAATCTCCTCACGCTTATAGTCAAAATAAAGCGTTTACTAAACATATCGTTGATGCCATGATGCAATCTTATGAAGAAAAACTTGAATTGGAAGTTTCTATCCCTAGAAAACTTTATGATGAGTGGGAACCAACTATTAAGATTAAAATTAAAAATTATGAGTTTTATGCTTTGTGTGATTTGAGTGCTAGTGTCTCTACTATTCCCAAAACTTTGTGTGATTTACTATATTTCCGTGATTTTGATGATTGCTCTCTAAACTTGCATCTTGCGGATTCCACTATTAATAAACCTATGGGAAGAATTAATGATGTTCTTATTTTTGCAAATAGGAATTATGTGCTCGTATATTTTATCGTTCTTGATATAGATTGCAATCCTTCTTGCCCTATTATTCTTGGTAGACCTTTCCTTAGAACGGTTGGTGCAATTATTGATATGAAGGAAGGGAATATTAGATTTCAATTTCCATTAAAAAAGGGCATGGAACACTTCCCTACAAAGAAAACAAAATTACCATATGAATCTATCATGAGAGCCACTTATGGATTGCCTACAACAGATGGCAATGCCTAGATCTATTCTTGCTTGTTATGCCTGGCTAGGGGCGTTAAACAATAGCGCTTGTTGGGAGGCAACCCAATTTTATTTTTATTCCTTGCTTTTTTGCTCCTTTTTAGTAATAAATAAATTATATAGCCTCTGTTTTGGTTGTGTTTTTTGTGTTTAATTAGTGTTTGTGCCAAGTAGAACCGTTGGGAAGACTTGGGGAAAGTCTTGATTGAACTTGCTGTAAAAAACAGAAACTTTAGCGCTCACGAGAACTGCTGTCATTTTTAATTGAAAAGTGATATTTAGTTAATTATTTTTTCAGATGATTAATATATAAATTCCTAACGCCCAGCAATTTATTTTAGAATTTTTGGGGTTCCAGATCTTGCGCTAGCAACAGATTACTACAGACTGTTCTGTTTTTGACAGATTCTGTTTTTCGTGTGTTGTTTGCTTATTTTGATGAATCTATGGCTAGTAAAATAGTTTATAATCCATAGAGAAGTTGGAATACAGTAGGTATAACATCAATATAAATAAATAATGAGTTCATTACAGTACCTTGAAGTGGTCTTTTGTTTTCTTTCGCTAACGGAGCTCACGAGTTTTCTACTTTAAGTTTTGTGTTGTGAAGTTTTCAAGTTTTGGGTAAAGATTTGATGGATTATGGAACAATGAGTGGCAAGATCCTAAGCTTGGGGATTCCCATGGCACCCCCAAGATAATCTAAGGACACCTAAAAGCCAAAGCTTGGGGATGCCCCGGAAGGCATCCCCTTTTTCGTCTACTTCTATCGGTAACTTTACTTGGAGCTATATTTTTATTAACCACATGATATGTGTTTTGCTTGGAGCGTCTTTTATGATTTGAGTCTTTTCTTATTAGTTTACCACAATCATCCTTGCTGTACACACCTTTTGAGATATCCATACATGATTTAGAATTTGATAGAATACTCTATGTGCTTCACTTATATCTTTTGAGCTTTATAGTTTTGCTCTAGTGCTTCACTTATATCTTTTAGAGCATGGTGGTGGATTTGTTTTATAGAAACTATTGTTCTCTCATGCTTCACTTATATTATTTTGAGAGTCTTAATAGCATGGTAATTTGCTTAAAATCCTAATATGCTTGGTATGCAAGATTAATAATAAAACTTTCTTATGAGTGTGTTGAATACTAAGAAAAGTTTGATGCTTTATGATTGATTTGAGATATGGAGGTAATAATATCAAAGTCATGCTAGTTGAGTAGTTGTGAAATTGATAAATACTTGTGTTGAGGTTTGCAAGTCCCATAGCATGCACGTATGGTAAACGTTATGCAACAAATTTGAAACATGAGGTGTTATTTGATTGTCTTCCTTATGAGTGGCGGTCGAGGACGAGCGATGGTTTTTTCCTACCAATCTATCCCCCTAGGAGCATGCGCGTAGTGCCGAGGTTTTTGATGACTTGTAGATTTTTGCAATAAGTATTTGAGTTCTTTATGACTAATGTTGAGTCCATGGATTATAAGCACTCTCACCCTTCCACCCTTGCTAGCCTCTTCGGTACCGTGCATTGCCCTTTCTTACATTGAGAGTTGGCGCAAACTTCGCCGGTGCATCCAAACCCCGTGATATAATACACTCTTTCAGACATAAACCTCCTTATATCTTCCTCAAAACAGCCACCATACCTACCTATTATGGCATTTCCATAGCCATTCCGAGATATATTACCATGCAACTTTCCATCATTCCGTTCAACATGACACATTCATCATTGCCATATTGCTTAGCAGGATCATGTAATTGACATAGTATTTGTGGCAAAGCCACCGTTCATAATTCTTTCATACATGTCACTCTTGGTTCATTGCATATCCCGGTACACCGCCGGAGGCATTCACATAGAGTCATCTTTGTTCTAGTATCGAGTTTTAATCATTGAGCTGTAAATAAATAGAAGTGTGGTGATCATCATTATTAGAGCATTGTCCCAAGTGAGGAATAAATAAAAAAGGCCATAAAAAGAGAAGGCCAAAAAAGAGAGGGAAAGGCCATAAAAAAGAGAAGGCCCAAAAAAATGAGAGAAAAAGAGAGAAGGGACAATGTTACTATCCTTTTACCACACTTGTGCTTCAAAGTAGCACCATGATCTTCATAATAGAGAGTCTCTCATGTTATCACTTTCATATACTAGTGGGAATTTTTCATTATAAAACTTGGCTTGTATATTCCAACAATGGGCCTCCTCAAGTGCCCCAGGTCTTCGTGAGCAAGCAAGTTGGGTGCACACCCACTAGTTTCTTTTGTAGAGCTTTCATACATTTATAGCTCTAGTGCATCCGTTGCATGGCAATCCCTACTCCTTGCATTAACATCAATCAGTGGGCATCTCCATAGCCCATTGATTAGCATCGTTGATGTGAGACTTTCTCCTTTTTTATCTTCTCCACATAACCGCCCTTCATTATATTCTATTCCGCCCATAGTGCTATGTCCATGGCTCGCGCTCATATATTGCGTGAAAGTTTATAGGTTTGAGATTACTAAAGTATGAAACAATTGCTTGGCTTGTCATCGGGGTTGTGCATGATGATAGCATTCTTGTGTGACGAAAATGAAACATGACTAAACTATATGATTTTGTAGGGATGAACTTTCTTTGGCCATGTTATTTTGAGAAGACATAATTGCTTAGTTAGTACGCTTGAAGTATTATCATTTTTATGTCAATATGAACGTTTGTCTTGAATCTTTCGGATCTGAATATTCATACCACAATTAAGAAGAATCACATTTAAATTATGCCAAGTAGCACTCCGCATCAAAAATTCTGTTTTTATCATTTACCTACTCGAGGACGAGCAGGAATTAAGCTTGGGGATGCTTGATACGTCTCCAACGTATCTATAATTTTTGATTGCTCCATGCTATATTATCTACTATTTTAGACATTATTGGACTTTATTTTCCACTTTTATATTATTTTTGGGACTAACCTGTTAACCGGAGGACCAGTCCAGAATTGTTGTTTCTTTGCCTGTTTTAGGGTTGCGAAGAAAAGGAATATCAAACAGAGTCCAAACGGAATGAAACCTTCGAAAACGTGATTTTCTCATCAGATAAGATCCAGGAGACTTGGACCCTCCGTCAAGAAAGCCACGAGGTGCTCATGAGGGTAGGGGCACCCCTCCCTAGGGCGCTCCCCCTGCCTCGTGGGCCCCTCGAAGCTCCACTGACATACTTCTTCCTCCTATATATATCCACATATGCCCAAACGATCGGGATGGAGCCAAAAACCTAATTCCACCGCTGCAACTTTCTGTATCCACGAGATCCTATCTTGGGGCCTGTTCCAGAGCTCCGCCGGAGGGGGCATCGATCACGGAGGGCTTCTACATCATCATCCAAGCCCCTCTGATGAAGTGTGAGTAGTTTACTTCAGACCTACGGGTCCATAGCTAGTAGCTAGATCGCTTCTTCTCTCTTTTTGGATCTCAATACAATGTTCTCCCCCTCTCTCGTGGAGATCTATTCGATGTAACCTTCTTTTTGCGGTGTGTTTGTTGAGACCGATGAATTGTGGGTTTATGATCAAGTCTATCTATGAATAATATTTGAATCTTCTCTGAATTCTTTTACGTATGATTGGTTATCTTTGCAAGTCTCTTCGAATTATCAGTTTGGTTTTGCCTACTAGATTGGTTGTTCTTGCCATGGGAGAAGTGCTTAGCTTTGGGTTCAATCTTGCGGTGTCCTTTCCCAGTGACAGAAGGGGCGGCAAGGCACGTATTGTATTGTTGCCATCGAGGATAACAAGATGGGGTTTTTCTCATATTGCATGAAATTATCCCTCTACATCATGTCATCTTGCTTAAGGCGTTACTCTGTTTTTAACTTAATACTCTAGATGCATGCTGGATAGCGGTCAATGAGTGGAGTAATAGTAGTAGATGCAGAATCGTTTCGGTCTACTTGTCTCGGACGTGACGCCTATATACATGATCATACCTAGATATTCTCATAACTATGCTCAATTCTGTCAATTGCTCAACAGTAATTTGTTCACCCACCGTAGAATACTTATGCTCTTGAGAGAAGCCACTAGTGAAACCTATGGCCCCCGGGTCTCTTTCTCATCATATCAATCTCCATCACTTTACTATTGCTTTGATTTTACTTTGCTTTTACTTTATTTATTTTGCATCTCTATACCAAAATTACCAAAAAAATATTATTTATTATCTCTATCAGATCTCACTTTCGTAAGTGACCGTGAAGGGATTGACAACCCCTAAGCTCGTTGGTTGCGTTGAGCTATTGTTTTTGTGTAGGTACGAGGGACTCAAGCGTAGCCTCCTACTGGATTGATACCTTGGTTCTCAAAAACTGAGGGAAATACTTATGCTACTTTGCTGCATCATCCCTTCCTCTTCGGGGAAATCCAACGCAATGCTCAAGAGGTAGCAATCTACTCCTAGATCACTATTGTACTCCCTTGCCAAAAATCGGTGTAGGGTATACAATAGATCTGTTACACAACATGGCATACTTTATAGAACCTATGGCTGAGGCATAGGGAATGACTTTCATTCTTTTTCTATCTTCTGTTGTGGTTGGGCTTTGAGTCTTCCTCAATTTCACACCTTGTAACACAGGCAAGAACTCTTTCTTTGATTGTTCCATTATGAACTACTTCAAAATCTAGTCAAAGCATGTACTCATTGAAAAAACTTATCAAGCGTCTTGATCTATCTCTATAGATCTTGATGCTCAATATGTAGGCAGCTTCACCGAGGTCTTTTTTTGAAAAACTCCTTTGAAACACTCCTTTGTGCTTTGCAGAATAATTCTACATTATTTCCGATCAACAATATTTCATTCACATATACTTATCAGAAATGTTGTAGTGCTCCCACTCACTTTCTTGTAAATACAGGCTTCACCGCAAGTCTGTATAAAACTATATGCTTTGATCAACTTATCAAAGCGTATATTTCAACTCCGAGATGCTTGCACCAGTCCATAGATGGATCGCTGGAGCTTGCATATTTTGTTAGCACCTTTAGGATTGACAAAACTTTCTTGTTGCATCATATACAACTCTTCTTTAATAAATCCATTAAGGAATGTAGTTTTGTTTATCCATTTGCCAGATTTCATAAAATGTGGCAATTGCTAACATGATTCGGACAGACTTAAGCATAGATACGAGTGAGAAACTCTCATCGTAGTCAACACCTTGAATTTGTCGAAAACCTTTTGCGACAATTCTAGCTTTGTAGATAGTAACACTAATATCAGAGTCCGTCTTCCTCTTGAAGATCCATTTATTCTCAATGGCTTGTCGATCATCAGGCAAGTCAACCAAAGTCCACACTTTGTTCTCATACATGGATCCCATCTCAGATTTCATGGCTTCAAGCCATTTTGCGGAATCTGGGCTCACCATCGCTTCTTCATAGTTCGTAGGTTCATCATGGTCTAGTAACATGACTTCCAGAACATGATTACCGTACCACTCTGGTGCAGATCTTACTCTGGTTGATCTACGAGGTTCAGTAATAACTTGATCTGAAGTTTCATGATCATCATCATTAACTTCCTCACTAATTGGTGTAGGCGTCACAGGAACCGGTTTTTGTGATGAATTACTTTCCAATAAGGGAGCAGGTACAGTTACCTCATCAAGTTCTACTTTCCTCCCACTCACTTATTTCGAGAGAAACTCCTTCTCTAGAAAGGATCCATTCTTCGCAACGAATGTCTTGCCTTTGGATCTGTGATAGAAGGTGTACCCAACAGTCTCCTTTAGGTATCCTATGAAGACACGTTTATCCGATTTGGGTTCGAGCTTATCAGGTTGAAGCTTTTTCACATAAGCATCGCATCCCCAAACTTTAAGAAACGACAACGTTGGTTTCTTGCCAAACCACAGTTCATAAGGCGGCGGCCCAATGGATTTAGATGGTGCCCTATTTAACGTGAATGTAGTTGTCTCTAATGCATAACCCCGAAATGATAGCGGTAAATCAGTAAGAGACATCATAGATCCCACCATATCTAGTGAAGTATGATTACGACGTTCGGACACACCATTACGCTATGGTGTTCTGGGTGGCGTGAGTTGCGGAACTATTTTGCATTGTTTCAAATGTAGACCAAACTCGTAACTCAAATATTCTCCTCCATGATCTGATCATAGAAACTTTATTTTCTTGTTACGATGATTTTCAACTTCACTCTGAAATTCTTTGAACTTTTCAAATGTTCCAGACTTATGTTTCATTAAGTAGATATACCCATATCTGCTCAAATCATCTGTGAAGGTGAGAAAATAACGATATCTGCCATGAGCTTCAATATTCATTGGACCACATACATCTGTATGTATGATTTCTAACAAATCTGTTGCTCTATCCATAGTTCCGGAGAACGGCATTTTAGTCATCTTGCCCATGAGGCGCGGTTCGCAAGTACCAAGTGATTCATAATCAAGTGGTTCCAAGAGTCCATCAGTATGGAGTTTCTTCATGCGCTTTACACCGATATGACCTAAACGGCAGTGCCACAAATAAATTGCACTATCATTATCAACTCTGCATCTTTTGGCTTCAACATTATGAATATGTGTATCACTACTATTGAGATTCATCAAAAATAGACCACTCTTCAAGGGTGCATGACCGTAAAAGGTTTTATTCATGTAAACAGAACAACAATTATTCTCTAACTTACATGAATAACTGTATTGCAATAAACATGATCCAATCATATTCATGCTCAACGCAAACACTAAATAACATTTATTTTAGGTTTAACACTAATCCCGAAAGTATAGGGAGTGTGCGATGATGATCATATCAATCTTGGGACCATTTCCAATACACATCGTCACTTCACCCTTAACTAGTTTCTGTTCATTCTGCAACTCCCGTTTCGAGTTACTACTCTTAGCAACTGAACCAGTATCAAATACCGAGGGGTTGCTATAAACACTAGTAAAGTACACATCAATAACATGTATATCAAATATTGCATTGTTCACTTTGCCATCCTTCTTATCCGCCAAATACTTGGGCAGTTCCGCTTCCAGTGACCAGTACCTTTGCAATAGAAGCACTTAGTCTCAGGCTTAGGTCCTGACTTGGGCTTCTTCACTTTGAGCAGCAACTTGCTTGTCGTTCTTCTTGAACTTCCCTTTCTTTCCCTTTGCCCTTTTCTTGAAACTAGTGGTTTTGTTTACCATCAACACTTGATGCTTTTCTTGATTTCTACCTTCGTCGATTTCAGCATCACGAAGAGCTTGGGAATCGTTTCCGTTATCCCTTGCATATTATAGTTCATCATGAAGTTCTACTAACTTCGTGATGGTGACTAGAGAATTCTGTCAATCACTATTTTATCTGGAAGATTAACTCCCACTTGATTCAAGCGATTGTAGTACCCAGACAATCTGAGCACATGCTCACTGCTTGAGCTATTCTCCTCCATCTTTTAGCTATAGAACTTGTTGGAGACTTCATATCTCTCAACTCGGGTATTTGCTTGAAATATTAACTTCAACTCCTGGAACATCTCATATGGTCCATGACGTTCAAAACGTCTTTGAAGTCCCGATTCTAAGCCGTTTAAGCATGGTGCACTAAACTATCAAGTAGTCATCGTATTGAGCTAGCCAAATGTTCATAACATCTGCATCTGCTCCTGCAATAGGTTTTTCACCTAGCGGTGCATCAAGGACATAATTCTTCTGTGCAGCAATGAGGATAAACCTCAGATCACGAATCCAATCCGCATCATTGCTACTAATATCTTTCAACTTAGTTTTCTCTAGGAACATATCAAAAATAAAACAGGGGAGCTAAACGCGAGCTATTGATCTACAACATAGATATGCTAATACTACCAGGACTAAGTTCATGATAAATTTAAGTTCAATTAATCATATTACTCAAGAACTCCCACTTAGATAGACATCCCTCTAATCCTCTAAGTGATCATGTGATCCAAATCAACTAAACCATAACTGATCATCACGTGAAATGGAGTAGCTTTCAATGGTGAACATCACTATGTTGATCATATCGACTATATGATTCACGCTCGACCTTTCGGTCTTAGTGTTCCGAGGCCATATCTGCATATGCTAGGCTCGTCAAGTTTAACCTGAGTATTCTGCGTGTGCAAAACTGGCTTGCACCCGTTGTAGATGGACGTAGAGCTTATCACACCCGATCGTCACGTGGTGTCTGGGCACGACGAACTTTGGCAACGGTGCATACTCAGGGCGAACACTTTTATCTTGAAATTTAGTGAGAGATCATCTTATAATGCTACCGTCAATCAAAGCAAGATAAGATGCATAAAAGATAAACATCACATGCAATTAATATAAGTGATATGATATGGCCATCATCATCTTGTGCTTGTGATCTCCATCTCCGAAGCACCGTCATGATCACCATCGTCACCGGCGCGACCTTGATCTCCATCGTAGCATCATTGTCGTCTCGCCAATCTTATGCTTCTACGACTATCGTTACCGCTTAGTGATAAAGTAAAGCATTACAGGGTGATTGCATTGCATACAATAAAGCGACAACCATATGGCTCCTGCCAGTTGCCGATAACTCGGTTACAAAACATGATCATCTCATACAATAAAATTTAGCATCATGTCTTGACCATATCACATAACAACATGCCCTGCAAAAACAAGTTAGACGTCCTCTACTTTGTTTTTGCAAGTTTTACGTGGCTATTACTGGGCTTAGCAAGAAACGTTTTTACCTACGCATCAAAACCACAATGATAGTTTGTCAAGTTGGTGTTGTTTTAACCTTCGCAAGGACCGGGCGTAGCCACACTCGGTTCAACTAAAGTTGGAGAAACTGACACCCGCCAGCCACCTGTGTACAAAGCACGTCGGTAGAACCAGTCTCGCGTAAGCGTAAGCGTAATGTCGGTCCGGGCCGCTTCATCCAACAATACCGCCGAACCAAAGTATGACATGCTGGTAAGCAGTATGACTTATATCGCCCACAACTCACTTGTGTCCTACTCGTGCATATGACATCTACGCATAAAACCTGGCTCTGATACCACTGTTGGGGAACGTAGTAATTTTAAAAAAATTCCTACGCACACGCAAGATCATGGTGATGCATAGCAACGAGAGGGGAGAGTGTTGTCTACGTACCCTCATAGACCGTTCGCGGAAGCGTTATAGCAACGCGGTTGATGTAGTCGTACGTCTTCATAATCCGACCAATCCAAGTACCGAAAGCACGGCACCTCCAAATTTTGCACACGTTCGGCTCGGTGACGTCCTCGCCTTCTCGATCCAGCAAGAGGGGCGAAGTAGTAGATGAGTTCTGGCAGCACGATGGCGTGGTGGCGGTGTTGGTGAAGAACAATCTCCGCAGGGCTTCGCCTAAGCACTACAAAAACTATGACAGAGGATAAACTAGAGGGGACGGGGTTGCCGGCACACGGCTTGGTGTTTCTTGATGTGTCTTGGGTGCTAGCCCTACCCCTCTATTTATATGTTGATCCTTAGGGTCGAAACTTGGAGTAAAAGCCTCCACAAAGTCGGTTTCACCCAAAAGGCAAGAGTCCTTCTCGGACTCCAGGGCCAGATGCCAAGGTTCCCGGCGTCTGGACCCAAACGCCAGGGACCCTGGCGTCTGGCCCCTGGACTCCGCAAAACTTCCTTTTGCGCTTTCCAAAAACCTCGTGGGCTTTCCCCTTTGGCCCAGATAAAGTGTTCTCGTGCCCAAACATTTCGGGAAACATCCGGAACCCCTTCCGGTGAATTATGGAACCCTTCCAGAGATCAAACACTACTATCCACATATCAATCTTTACTTCCGGACCATTCCGAAGTTCCTCGTCATATCCGTGATCTCATCCGAAACTCCGAACAACATTTGGTCACCAACATACATAACTCATAGTACTATATCGTCAACGAACGTTAAGCGTGCGGACCCTACGGGTTCGAGAACTATGTAGACATGACCGAGACATCTCTCTGGTCAATAACGAATAGCAGGACCTGGATGCCCATATTGGCTCCTACATATTCTACGAAGATCTTTATCGGTCAGACCGCATAACAACATACGTTGTTCCCTTTGTCATCGGTATGTTACTTGCCCGAGATTCGATTGTATCTCAATACCTAGTTCAATCTCGTTACCGGCAAGTCTCTTTACTCGTTCTGTAATACATCATCCCGCAACTAACTCATTAGTTGCAATGCTTGCAAGGCTTATAGTGATGTGCATTACTGAGTGGGCCCAAAGATACCTCTCTGATAATCGGAGTGACAAATCCTAATCTCGAAATGCGCCAACCCAACAAGTACCTTTGGAGACACCTGTAGAGCACCTTTATAATCACCCAGTTACATTGTGACGTTTGGTGGCACACAAAGTGTTCCTCCGGTAAACGGGAGTTGCATAATCTCATAGTCATAGGAACATGTATAAGTCATGAAGAAAGCAATAGCAACAAACTAAACGATCAAGTGCTAAGCTAACGGAATGGGTCAAGTCAATCACATCATTCTCCTAATGATGTGATCCCGTTAATCAAATGACAACTCATGTCTATGGTTAGGAAACTTAACCATCTTTGATCAACGAGCTAGTCAACTAGAGGCATACTAGTGACTCTCTGTTTGTCTATGTATTCACACATGTATTATGTTTCCGGTTAATACAATTCTAGCATTAATAATAAACATTTATCGTGAAATAAGGAAATAAATAATAACTTTATTATTGCCTCTAGGGCATATTTCCTTCACAAGCGACAAACACTTTCCTCATACCGACGAGACAACGCATACTGCTCCACAACTATGAGCAGCTGCTTGTAGACCGGCTTCGGTTTGTATGTGAGGGTCGATAAAACGTCGTCGGCTTCCATCACAGGCTTTGCGATGTACGACCACCTATCCTCCTCTGCGTCCTCGTTCTTTGCCTCCATAATCTGCTCATCGGCGGTCGAAACAGGATTTGACATCCAAACCTCGTCGTCATCCTCATCCTCCTCCACCATCCGCTAATCATCGGGAGCAGGCCTTTTGACAGTCCTCAGAAACTCGTCCACATTATTAGGCATAATTATGTCTAGAGATATACCAAGGGGAGACTGCACGTGGATCACCCACAGGATACCAAGGAGCTCTTGTTTGACTTCTGGATCTGGTAGGCGTAGAGATCGGATGAATACCATCGCGCTCGCTGCCGAGTATCCGACAACTCCACTGCCTCACGCATCACCAGAAAAAAGCCCTGATACAAGTCACCCCTTGACTCGACCTGGAATTATCCGCCGGATCTCATCCATCCTCGCATCTATCAACAACCGCAGGGCATGCTACGCCAGAGCTTTGGTGCTTGGAAACCAGGAGCAGATCTCCTTGCACTTCTCCAATAAGATAGCATCACTTGTGTAGAACATCTCCAACAGTGTCTTCATCACTGGCGGCGGTTGCTGGATTTAAGGGTGGGCTGCTTGGGCTGCGGGGGGCATGCGAAATGTGAGAGAGAGAGAGAGAGAGAGAGAGAGAGAGAGAGAGAGAGAGAGAGAGAGAGAGAGAGAGAGAGAGAGAGAGAGAGAGAGAGAGAGAGATGTTTCATCCCCTTTCTTTTAGAGAAAAATGACCCAGCCGTCTACTAGCTTGTCCCACCAATCAGCATTTCAAGGGTCCCACACGTCAATACCAGGCGAAGTAACGGTCAATGGCTTTGACCCCACGGCAAGCCACGGTTTGAGCTTTTCTAAGGCGGATGTGAGTAGAGGAGGGGAATGGTGAGCAATGTTAGATGTGTGGAGCAAAACGGAGCATAACTAAGAAAGGAGGGGCACAGAAATAGAAATACCTTTATAAATTGTTTCATCGTATTTGTCAAGAAAAAAACATTTCTTATATCTTCACACTAACTTTTGTAGAAATGCACTAAATAAAATTCACAGTTGTTTATGTGATGAAGATTGAAATAAATAAAGCATACCTTATATTTTGGAAAGGAGGGATTGGTACTTATCAACACCACATTCGGTAATTGAAAAATCAGTTAGAAAAAATAAATGAAAATCATTTCAGAAATCAAAGGACATTATAGCAGAGGACAACACAGGATGCATGGGGAGATGGGCAAGACATCGACGTAGTATTATCCTTAAATGCGCCTCTTAAAAACTTTAAGTACTCCTCAAAACATTTCCCACATTTGGTTCCTCGAAGCCATGTCCAATTGTGTGTCACGATTTAGTTTCGCCAAATGATTTGGCATCTTTACTTTTACCAGATCGGATGTGCAGTGCTGCCAACGCGGATTTAAGTCGTGCCAAGTCGTTTGGTGCAACTATGTGTTTTAGTCGTGTCAAATGGTGTAGCGCGACGGAGAGGACATGGGAGGGAGGGATGAATTTGGACGGACTTTTGGGGTCCTGCCGGTTCCGACGAGAGTACAAGATCAAGGTGACGGTTGACGCCTTGGTATGGCGTCTGTGCCCATCCCGAGTACATTAACCTGATGCTGTGACTTGGTTTGGTCTCGTTTATAAAAATGGGGCCGGGGCTGTGCCCTGTTCTTCTAGAAAAAAATTGTGTCAAGCACCCCTAGCATGTCCAACACGAATCTCCATAGCCACGCAGAGTGATTCGACCGTGTAACAAGATGACAAAACACACCAGTCAGGGAGCACGCCATATAGGGTCAGCGCTTGCCACATGTACATACGATTACAGTTAAGGTACAGGCCTGTACAAGACGTCAAAACGAGAGGACAGTGTCACGCCTGGAGCACACGGCCTGTCTCCCCGCTCCATCGCACGGCCAGTCTACCTGCGCGCCGCGATCGGATCGTGTCGGGCGGGCTCCGGCCGCGCATGCGACGCATCCGGCCGGCCGTTCCTGTCCGGGAGCGACGACACCGCTCGCTGCATATGCTACCGCTGTCGATCGATTCAGATCCACGGATGGATGACGTGCTGGCGACCACAGCGCAAAGGAACCAACGAGCGTGCAGGTGCATGTCGTCGGAGAGGTAACGTAAAGTGGTTTGGGCGTTTGTGTGTGGTTGTCGTTGCCGACGCCGGCGCCGGTGGGCCGATCACAGTGGGCGGCGGTAAGTCATGGCATGCATGTCTTCATGACACGCAGACGGTGGCCCGTAGGTTTAGGGTTTAGGAGCATATTCCAGTACCATATGTATACACCGCGCCAAAGTGCATCAAACTTTACACGGAGAAGACATATGCATGTTTGATGGACATGACGGTCACCATTAACGAACCATGCATGCTTCCGTGTTAATTAGCATGCCGGTGCAGGCTAGTGATCGTGGACATAATTAGCTGTGCTGCAGAGGGCACGCAGCGGTGCTCTGAGGCACTGATTTAAGCGGATAATATATGCTAATCTCAAGTACTACTACTCCTCAGCCGAGCCGTAGTGTGGACAGTGAAATGCGACGTGAGGTTTTCAGCTGTCTGTCAGACAGGGCAAGTGGCATTGTACTGATCGAGATTCAGAAGATAAAGCCTAACAACAGGTTGTAACCATAACTAATCTAGTCTGTTCCACGAAGTTATATTTCCATGGCTTCAATGAAAGCATACAAAAAACTTTTTTTAATTAGGATTTATTGTTCCCACAAAAAAAGAGGATTTACTGAATTCTAAAAAAATGCCGGTAAATTAATTTTCTCTTGAGAAACATGACAAACACAGACGGTCACATAGATGTAAATACAGTAATCCATATGCTATCGATGTGAACATCGCCTCCCACTGAAAAAAAGTATCCCCTTAATTAGACACACAGGTGTTAAACATGGGGTTTGATCCCTGGTGTGACACTCTGATTGGTTCTCAAAATGTTGGTTCTTCCACTGTTAAACATCTTCTTTATTTGCAATTGTGATTTTGTTCATGCCATGCAGCGAATCTTCTAGGGTATCATCTAACTTACGTTATTAATTTATTCTGAAGCATTGGTAATGTGTGTATTAACTGGCCAAAAAGACAAAATACTTCTTAAATTTCAAGGAATAAGGTGCATTTCAAGAATCAAGTTTCATCATTTTAACCAACGAAGTGTGGGTTATGTGCCACAAGCTTACAGTCACTAGTAGAAAAAGGGTCAAATGTTTAGCTCATAGCCCCGTTTGTATTTGAGCCGGCACTAATGTGACCAATAGTGCCGGTTCCAACGGCTAGGCGGGCGACGCTCATTAGTACCGGTTCGTGGCGAACCTTTAGTACCGGTTGGAGCCACCAACCGGTACTAAAGGTGGTGGCCTTTAGTACGGGTTGGTGGCTCCAACCGGTATTAAAGACCCCCCCCCCCTTTAGTACCGGTTGGAGCCAGCCACCAACCGGTATTAAAGGTGATGTGCTGCCACCCGCAATGCACAATGTTTAGTCCCACTTCGCTAGTTGAGAAGAGCTCGCACCGGTTTATAAGCCCCGCCGCGGCTACCGTGTCGAGCTCCTCTCCAAGCAGGCCTTTGTGGGCCTATTGCAAGTCTTCTGCCCTGTGGGGCCTACTGGGCCGTCCGGGCCTGCATCCTGGGCTAACTAGATGTTGGGTTTGTAGTCGTATGCAGGCCGTGCCGGCCCAGTTGGCGGGCTGTTTTTGCTTTATTTAAAAAAAATCAAAAACAAAACCGGGACTAAAGGTCCCTCGGACCATGGCGTGTCTCGTGCCACGTGGTTGCCCTTTAGCACCAGTTCGTGCTCAACCGGTACTAAAGGGGGGGGGGGGGCTTTAGTGCCCACACTTTAGTGCCGGTTACCGAACCGGCACTAAAGGGCCTTATGAACCGGTGCTATTGCCCGGTTCTGCACTAGTGAGTTGAATTCAAAAAAGGTTTTCAGTAGTATAATCTGAAGCCACATAATTTAGATATTTGGTCAATGTTAAATTTCAAAATGCGATCACACCTTGTTCACGGAATGGAGGAAGTAAAAAGTTGAGCGCTCTTTTGCTGGTCGAGGTTTGTGGCCCAATGTTCGGTAATGCGGCTTTATTATAGGACTAATCTAGTATTTTTATACCACGAAAATTCTTTGGTGCAGGCAAAAATCCGATCTCAACGAAAATTGCCAAATACTCCCTATGTCTTGAAATTTGCGGAGTAGGTATTACTATGCTTCTAAAAAAAAGGTATTATTATAATCCATGTTGTACATTTGGCCGTTGGCGGGAGACACAAGACATGGTTGTGTGTTCCTTGGTAACATGAACCCCGATGCGCAACTGGCATGATCTGCGAGGCATAGTGGCTCACCGGCGCAGTTAAGGGCGAGCGCATCCAGATCTCGAGGCCGGCCGGGTGATGTATGTGCATTGCCAGATATGACAGTTTTGCCTGCTGGCACTACGAGTTGGATTAGCTGTGGCTTAATTAAGTGTGGTGATTAGCTGTGGCTTATCCCCCATGGCATGCAAGGATCTCCTATGATAAGGATGATAATATAATATCATATGCGTTGAGAGCTCGAAAGGGAGTGTGGGCGCGCATGGATTGAATATAGATCCCCTGGTTAATTTGAAGGTTGGATCCGCGAGATGAGGAAGAGAAGGGTGATAACAAGCAACTTCTCAGTGAGTGGGGCGATGCTTCCCTGTCCAAGTGGAGTATATACATAAAGCGGCGGCATTCATTGTTGAGCTCATCTGGTGCAAGTGGCATTGCCATCACCCCATTAGATATTCAGACACCATAATGATGGGAATTCTCATAATTTTCAATTGTTAATGGAACCGGGGCGATGCCTTGTTCTTCTAAACAATACTCTCATGATTTGCATGACGGGCGCAACTATGAAAGAGTTGACAAAATTTATGTAGCGTTTTAAACGGGGTCGGATCGAGAGAAGCGCGGAGACACCAACTAGTTAAGGCGGCCGATCGACCATTCTATAATAAATGGGCTCTCATTTGTTCAAGCCTAGTAGAACTGTAGGAGTACCACTGGGTTCTATGCCGTAGCGGTGACAGTGAGAGATTCTAGCGGGCGTGTGAGTTAACTAATTCCTAACATCCAAACCCAATCTCCATTAGCTGGCCAGCTAGCTACCCAGCAATGGGACAGTATGTTGATACTCTTGCTGTTCCTTTTTACTTCGAGCACAATATTTGGTGTCAAGTAAAACTTTGTGAAGTTTGACCAAATATATATTCAAAAATATCAACATTTACAATACCATATATATATATAATATGAAATTAGTTTCCATAATGAATCTAATGATATTGATTTGGTATTGTAATTGTTGATATCTTTTCTATCAGTTTGGCCAAATTAATTATGCTTTGACTTCAAATAAAACTATATGAAAACTAAACACTTTAGCTATATGTCAATCAGCTGAAAATTTATTTGGGTCAGTCGATTTTTCAACCATTGATCTCTGCTTCAAAAATCGCTCAGCTTGTTTTCTTTTCTGTTGTGTGTGTTGTCAAGTCTTGGGATGAAATTTATGACTGACCACTATTTTGGGCCAGTCAGTTCCTTATTGGGCCGAAGCCCATTTCAGGCCTCCTCCTGTTGCCTCCTCTTTTCTTCTGTTGTATGTCTTTTTTGCTTCCATTATTTAGTCGGTTTTCTAGGAATTTGTGAGATGTTGGGTGAGTGTATAATGTATACACGCAAATACTATATAACATGTGAATTATATTAGAGTGAAAATTGCACCATTATTTATTTATTTCTTTTATATACATAGTAAAGAAAGTGTAAAGTTGTGCGCAAGTTTTTTTTCATTGTCTTTCTTCTTAAAGGTTTGTGCCAATACCACTAATTCAATCTACCGTAGAAAACTTCATTAATTTGAATATGTTTTACTTTTATTTTATGTTATTTTCCTTTAAGGTTGATACCAATGCCATTAATTCATTCGTTCTTAGGAAATTTATTTTCTCTGAAATTAAAGGATTACATGTTTATTCTTGTTAATTAGAAAAAGCCCAGTTTTGTGTAAATTGTGTGCAAATTTTCTATATATTATTTAATTTTTAATTTCTTTCTTCTTAAAGGGTAATATCAATGCCACAAATTTATTACTCCTTAGAAAATTTATTATTTTGATTTAGTTTCATTTTTTTTCAAAGGTTGGTACCAATGCAATTTATTCTTCTTATTTATTTTTCAAAATCCCACTATTATATGATTAATCTTGCGTATTATATAAAAAATTTGTGTAAATCGTGCCCAAATTTTGTCTTTATTCATTTTATTTTTCTTAAAGGGCAATAGCTATGCCATTCACTCATTTTTCTTAATTTTTTTAATTCCTTATTATAAAAAAATACAATTTTTGTGTAAATTCTATGCAAAATCTGTCTTTATATATTTTATATTTTATGTTATTTTTCTTAAAGGTAATAACAATGCCACTAACTTATTCTAGATAAAAAAACTTCATGATTTTGTTTTTGTACTTTTTTCATTTCCTTTCTTCCTTAAGGTTGATATCAATGCCAGTAATTCATTCCTTCTTAGGAAACTTCTTTCTTGGGAAGTTGCTCTACTCTATGTTTATTCTTCTATATTATAAAAAAGCACGATTTCTATGTAAAATTTGCGCAAACCTTTACTTTATTATTTCTCATTTTGTTTGTTCTTGAAGGATAATATCAATGTCACCAATTCATTCTTTCTTAAAAAACCATTATTTTATATTTGTTTTAGTTGTTGTTTCATTTTTGTCTTCTTAATGGGTAGTGTCAGTGCCCTTAGTTCATTCTTCCTTAGAAAAATTTATTATTTAGTTTTAATTTTTTTTGTTTCATCTTCTTTCTTTCTTTAAGATAATACCAATGCCACTAATTTATTATTTCTAAGAAAACTTCATTATTTTGATTTTAGTTTAGTTTTTTCTTTAAGATAATACTAATGTCACTAATTCATTCCTACTTAGGAAACTTCTTTTTTTGCCAAAATTCCACTATCATATGCTTATTCTTGCACAACATAAAAAAGTGCAATTTCTTTGTAAATTGTGTTTAATTCTTTTCCTTTTATTCTTACAGGGTAATACCAATACCGCTAGGTTAACGAGATGCTTGGCTTGTTAAGCTCGTGCTTGTTATGCTCGTTAAGGTTAAAGAGAAAAAAAAACTCTGCCAGGCTCTGTTCATTTAAAGCTGATTAAACTCGTGAGTGCTTGTTAACAGACTACAAAGTGTTACAACCTATAGCAAGAGAGAGAGAGAGAGAGAGAGAGAGAGAGAGAGTAATTTTTACTAAGGAATATGGTGATTATAGGAGAAGCTGCATTATAATATGTTACCTCCTACGGGTTGGGAAGGGTCAATATTAGATGGGTTGAGCGTCCTCGCAATGTTGTCATGTAAGATAAGAATATGTGATGTGCCGTACTAGCAAGCTTAACAAGTTCTTTGTGAAACTCATTAGCTCATTCATCAAGCTCGTTAATTTTAACGAGTTGAAATCAGTGCTTGGCTATGGCTATGTTCATTAAGAAGCGAGCTACGAGCTTAACGAGCTGAGCTATCAAGCGCTTATTAAGATCGCAAGCTACGAGCTATTGGTCCAGCCTAAAATGCCACTAATTCATTCTTCCGTAGAAATCTGCCTTTTTATTTATTTTTATTTTCTTTGTTCTTTAGTGGTAATACCAATGCACTAATTCATTGCTTCTTAGATAACTTTCTTTTTTTTGCAAAAATTTCAGTATTATATGATCATTCGTGTGCATTATAATAAAGCCCAATTTATGTGCAAATTTGGTCATTTTTCATTCTTCTTTAAGGATAATAGCAATGCCTAATTCATTCTTCCAATAAATACTTTATTACTTTGATTTAGTTCTAGTTTTTCGTAACTTCATGATTTGTGCACCTTGTGATTTATAGGGATGAAGCACTAGTGTACTGCCACAACTAATCATGCATGTTGCCAAACCATCATCCAAAATCATACATGCATGAAGTCCATGCATTTTTTTTGCGGGCTCCTTGCATGGAGTCCATGCATTATTATCCATATAAGGTGTAGCTCAAATCCCATCAATAATCCCATCAAAATCATTGTATGTACATACTCGAGCAAGTATACGTGCATGTAAGCAAGAACTTATAGAGAGTAATTCTTTTTAGTACACACACTGACACACATAGTACCGTATATACCTTCAAGCTAGCACAATTGATCGATCAATATTATTAGTACAAATTACTAACATATATGTGTATGCAGGTAGGTGCATTGCATAGGGGACACACAGCTGGTTGATGCGGTGCATGCATGCGTGATGCAAGTGTTAAAAAGAAAAATTGATTGGCCCAAATATAGTATTCAGTCACTTGACATCTAGCCGGTCTCCAAACCAAAAAAGAACGGAGAGAGTACTAGATAGAGCAATGCATGCATGTACGGGAGAGGCAAATGGAGTAAAGGTACTTTGCAACTAAATGAACCAATTTTTTTAAGCATGATATTGGCACGACGAGAGCGGCATGTCCGCGCCCGCCGCTGACAACGAGAAAAAGTAGACCATGGAAGGCCATCGCCGCTTGGGTCCCATGAAGGCCATCACTGCCGCCTCGCCGAGTTGCACAACCGGTGACTTGTCCGGTCAGAGGGGGGGTAGGCCACGGTGACCGTCTCCCCCCTTCCCCCAAAAAACCAACTTTGATCCGTGCTTCGCGATGGCGGAGGGAGGGAGGTTACTCTTCCCAACTCGCTGAAGCATATCCCTTTGGGGCTGACGATAGCCTGATGCCGAACATACAGAAGATATGTCGTGGGAATGGAGATCCGCCACGTGCGGCATTAAACTAATTTTAGCCTATTCACGTATAGTTTAGTTTAAATATGTTTGATATGTAAATGTTTTCGTTCAGTTTGTATGAAAATCATCCGGTTTGCATGTAATTTATTCGATTAGATGAAATCCGGCTTGAAATGTATGTGTGTAGTTTTGGATGGTCGGCTCTTGTATCATAGTCCGCGGACTGTCCATTGGCCAACGGATGGATGCGGTGTCCGGTTTATGTGTTGGCGTTTGAGCTGCCGTTATATTGAAAGCACTTCCACTCGTTTTCCTCTCTGCTGCATGGTTCTTCAGTTAAATGCAGTGTTTTCTGTACTGCTGCTCGTAAGAGGTGTCTTCTGTAAGCCCTGTTCACGACCAATTATATATCCAACTACCGGAATCCGAGACCTACATCTCCTTTGGCGCCAACCGGCCGTTGAGCGCTAGGGCAGATGAACATGGAGCGGCGAGTGCGGGCGCGGGGCACGAGAGATGCGCACGTACAAGTACAGCTAGAGGTACGGTCCCGTACCCCTCAAAAAAAAAGAGGTACGGTCCCGTACAAGAAAAGACACGCTGGCGGCACTCGCGCTAGCGCACGAGCTGTCCCCGCCGGCCGGTGCACCGATACACACACGCGTCGCCGTGGTCCAGGGGCGCGGATCGTGTCGATCGATCACTAGCTGGCTGCTCACCAGCGAGCGCGCAGGGATATGCGACCGTTGTTGTAGGATGGATCGTGGATGCCCTCATCAAACTAGCGTGCTGGTGTACGGGGCTAACGTACTGGAGTGTGCACGTCGGCGTCGATGTCAGATTGCCGATGAGAGCCAGGTGAGAAGCCGATGAACCAAGCTAGCTAGAGACGAGCCATGGTCGATGTCATATTGCCGATGTGAGGATGGATGGATGGAAATGTTTATTGGAGCATGGATGGATCGCCGGGTGGATCTCTGTCGCCACACCAAAGCTAGAGGACAAAGACACGACATGTTGTTGACGATGCGTACGTACAAGTGAAAGTACAGGGCGCCGTACAAGGCAGAAGACACATGCATGTCTGTCTCCCCAGCGCGCGCATCGGCGTGGTCCAGCCGCGCCCTCGGCGGATCGTGTCGGGCGCCGGCCGCGCACGCGACGCGCCGCCGGGTCCGGCTTGGCATTTCGTGCGTGCCCGGGCGCATGCTTGAATGCCCCTGGCGTTTCACGGATGCCATCTCTGTCGATCGAGATTCGTGACCGTTCACGATCGATCGAGCTGCTAGTTGGCGATCGATCAACCGTCCCTGCAGGTCCAGTCGGTAACATAAGGGGTCAGTGTCAGTGGGCGTAGCATGACATGTCTTCTAGATCGAGCTGAACTACAGTACGTGGCTAGTACCATGACCTATATTCATGTAATGACGCCTGGCGCCGTTGTTTTCTTGTGCTTGATCGACGACATGATTAGCTTAACTGCTTTTCGACAGAGGGCACGCACGCAGCGGTGCCCAGCGTTAGTAGCTACTCCCTTCGGTCCTTTTTAGTTCGCATATAAAATTTGACTGAAGTCAAACCTCGTAAAGTTTGACCAGCTTTATAGAAAAAAGTATCAACATTCACAATCTGAAATCAATATCAATAGATGTGTCATGACTTAAAGTTTCATATTGTATAACTTTAGCATGGCAGATGTTGATATTTTTTTTATATAAATACGGTCAAATTTTATGAAGTTTGACTTCAAAAAATTATAATATGCAGAGTAAAAAAGACAGGAGAGAGTACTAGCGGCACTAATTTAAACAGAGCTCTCTTATTACTCCTGCTAGTAGAATCACAACCAGTTGATCCGCCCGTGACACGCGCGCCGTGCGTGGTTGGAGGGGAAACGCGTGTTCGCATGTGAGCACTCCCACCTGTCTGTCAGGACAAGACAAGTGGCATACTGCCAGGATCTTTCTTGGTTTCTGGCCGCCTCGATCTTCTTTTCTTGATTTCTTTTTTGTGATTTCAGATCACCGCCTGAACAGAAATCAGGTTTCTAATTGAGATTCAGTAGATCAAGGCTAATTACAGGCTGTATGTGATAACATAAACTAGGAGAGTTCCAAATTTGTTTTTGCGTGTCTTCATTGAAAGCCTTGAAAAAAGACAGTAGTATTTGCTTCTAAACTCTATCATAAATCGATCATCGGAACTGCAGAGGACGTCATGAAAAAAGTGGACCGCACCCCGAGTCGCCCTCGCATCGGGTGACTCGGGTGGATCCAATCCTCGCAGCCGCCGGGGCCGCCGTCTCTTCTTTCCCTTCCTTTTGGTTGCCGCCGGAGGACGCCTCCAGGCTAAGCCCAGACGGCCGACGGTGGTGGCGGAGACTCTTCCCTTCCCTGCGTCAGTGGGCCGCACGGAACCTCCTGGCGCGTGGAGGCGTTGCCAAGACCTGCGCTAGGGCGGTGCTCGACTGACTCTTGGCGTTGGCTGGGGTCGCGCGGCGGTGGATCTCATTGCTCGGGTCCTCGTTGAGATCTCTGGACCTGGGGCGGCGGCCCTGCTAGGCGTGGCGGGGCTCCCTCGGTTGGCGGCACTCGCAGGTGGTGGATGGACGGCTGCTTGACCGTGTGGACGATGAGTCGCCTGTGCAACCCCTCCCCATGCAGCCTCTCTAACGCTGCACTTGGTGGCTTGCGGTCTCCGTGGTCGTCCTTGGTGCGTTGGCGAGGGCTGGTAGAGGTGGCTTCGAACCAGAGGAAACTCTGGATGACTCGCTCATCCCGACAGTGGCGACGACCAAGGTCGCCGCTCTTCTCTTTGTAGGCGTCATCGGGGTCCCTACCTCCACCCCAACCCCTTGCCTGGGTGAAGATCCAAAATCTCGTGAGGTTGGGCAGAGGCGGTACTACGTGTGTCGTGCCCTTTCTGAAGGCGCCACCTGGGGTGTTCGGTTGCTCGGCTAGAGGAACTACAGACGGAGGAGATGGTGTCAGTAGCAGCAAGTGGTGTTCGCGAAGGTGGAGCGGCGTGGCATCTGGCACGTCAACAACGTCGGGTCTCGGTGGTGGGCGCGTGTTGATGGACACGCGCAAGATGATGACGCTGTCTAGCGTCGTGATGGCATCGACGGCAGTTCGGACTGCTAAGGCTTAGAGCATCTCCAACAGGCGCACAAAAACTGCTTCACACGCTAAGATTCGAGTCTTTAGGGCGCCGGACAACTTCAACTGAAGCTGTAAAATAGCGCAAGCGCAAAAAAGATTAGGCACGCGCTAAAAAGCGCTATCAAAAGGTGCAGATTTGGGGCGCCGGATTGCGCGCGCTTCATAGTTTACACTGTGTGTTTTCTTGGGCGCGTGTTTTTGGGCATCTACTAAACCAATGTTGGGTTCGGCGCGCTAAAAGTGCTACAGTGGCGCGCGGAACTTTGATGCGCCTGTTGGAGATGCTCTTATGCATTGATCTCTCTTGAAGATGGGACGACAGAAGATGGTGGCGGCGAGTGTGCGCATGCGGTGCCCGCTAAGAGGGTGCTGGACTAGTTTGTGCCCCAGGCCCGGCGATGCAGTTTGGGTGTGGCCTCCAGTTTTAGATGTTGTGCTTTGGTCCGACCATGGGCACCTCTTTTTCATCAAGTTGATAAGAGCAGCGACGGATGTTGCCATTGACTGATTTTTAGCTTTGACAACCATGGAGAGTGTTATTGTACTTCAATGTACATTTGGCCGTTGGCCATGGGGGGAGACACAAGACATGGATGTGCGTGTTTTCCTTGACAGCAATGACAACGGTGCAGCTGGCACGGCCACGGACATGATCCACGATCCACGGTGCCTGCGCGTCCGTCCAGCCCTAATCTGGAGGGTGGCCGGCATGCCGCACGTACATATGCATTGCCAGATGGGCATCCCTGCCTTCTGGAACTAAACTTTTCTTTTCCTGCTATAGATCGACTGTGTTTGTCCGAGGCTGCAGAATCCGCGAGGCAGCCGGTGGCAACTTCTCGGCGGCTCTTGGCGGCTGCGGCGATGCTTCCCTCCCCCTACTTGCATCGTACAAAAACGCAAGTCGCCAGTCGGTCGTGCAACTATCAGATACGATCGATGATTGTCGATTTAGTACTAAAACCTCACGATTAGCATGGCGAGAGAGTTGACAAATGAGACTAGGGACTAATCTGTATCCAAGCTCAATTAGCAGCTGGCGTTTTACACGGGGTCGACCGACCAGTCTCTAATCAAATCAATGGGTCTCATTTGTTTAGCTGATTATTATCCACACGAGAGAGATTCCGGCCAGCCACTCGTGCGGGTCAAGTTGTTCCCAACGTCCAAACCCAAGCTCAATCGTCTACCCACCAATGACCGTGTGTTGATAGATAGCGCAGCGCACGTACGGGGAAAGAGAGATAGGCAACTGAAAGAACGAGCCAATTAAGGGAGTGTTCGGAGTCCCACTGCTCCCAGACTCGGCTCCGCGGAGCCGGCGGAGTTATAGGTTAAAATACTAGAGTTGAAAATTAGGCGCTCTGCAGCTCCTCTAATTTATGGATCTGGTGGACATCCAAACAGGGCCTAAGTATTGCCATCGAACGATGTTTGCTGACCATCCATCCATCCACTACTGGCTAACTATAAGCTGGGCTAGACCAGCTAATTTGGTGTCGTTCGATCTAGTATATTGGACCAATAGTTGGAAAAGCTTCGTTCGAAGACTGTTGGAGGTCTTCACCACCTCAGCGTGGAACCAAGCTGTCAGAGTTAGGCTGTTTCCGCAAAGTTATCCGACTATCGATGCATTCTGTTATTCGTACGGCACACAATTGATGGCTTTCCGTGAGTTCTCCGAATTGGTAAGTTGTTAACCTAGCCTCATATGTGATGGTTTTGGATAATAAGCTCAAGTACGGTAGCGATTCAAATTGAGATAATTATACTCCAGCCGGTTTATTCACACTTGCACAGTGCACGCAGGCGCCTCGTTGCAGGCGTGTGTTGAAATGTCAGACAGCTGATGTATAATAAATGGATGGACTGTTCCAAATAACTAGCCAGTGCGTTTAAGAGTGTATTGATGTATAATAAATGGATGGACTGTTCCAAATAACTAGTTAGTGCATTTAAGAGTGTATGAATAGGTGACCATATTGTTGTACTGAGTTGTTCACTACTAGAAAAAGGGCTATAGATAGAAATGACACTAATGGCGCATCAGAAAAGTAGTGCACCACTACTATATACTAATGGCACACCAGTTGGTGATGCGCCATTAGTGTGGAAGACTGGTGCGCCACTAGTGATAATTTTTTTTTCATTTTTACATCCATACTAATGGCGCATTCTACCTCTGGTACGTTATTACTAGTTCTAACTAGTAATGGCGCACCAGACATGGAGTGCGCCAGTACTGAATTTTTTTTATTTTTCTTTTTTGCAAAACTACTAATGGTGCACCGCCTCACAGTGCGTCATTACTAATTTAAATTACTAATGGCGCACCCTGTAGAAGTGTGTCATTAGTATATATTTTGATATTATGAATATTTTTAAATATCATGGGCACTTTTTGATATCATGAATATTTTTAAATTTCATGGGCACTTTTTGAATTCATGAATATTTTTTCAAATTTGATGATATTTTTTCATATTCAATATGATAAAATATTGAATATTTATGAGGACACTCGGTCTTGATCCCCCTCCATCTCGATCTCGATTCCCCCTCCATCTCGATCTCGATCCCACCTGCGCCTCCTCTCCCCTCTTCATTTTTTAAAAAATAATAATAAAAAAGTGTAGACTACAATTGTTGTTAAACAACAATTATTACTGTTTTTATAAAAAAATATTACTGTTTCATATTCATATTCATTTTCTAAAAAATTATTACATGCAACAAAAAAATTTCTTATGGCGCACCTCTGGCTGGTGCGCCATTGCTATATATAAAAAAAGATTACTAATAGCGCACCTCTGCCCGGTGCGCCATTGCTATGTAAAAAAAAGATTACTAATGGCGCACCGACCGCTGGTGCGCCATTAGTAAGATTCCCCCTAGCTAATTCCCTCCCTCTCGCCAGATCCCCTTCATCCCTCTCCCTCGCCCCCTAGCTAATTCCTCCCGCTGCCCCGACCCACGCCGCCGACGACGACCCCCCGCACCCTCCCCCGCTCCACCGCCGCCGACGACCCACCGCACCCTCCCCTGCTCCACCGCCGCCGCCGACCCCCCGCACCCTCCCCCGCTCCACCGCCGCCGCCGACCCCCTACACACCCTCCCCCGGCCCGCTCCACCGCGGACGCCGACACCCCACACGCTCCCCCGCTTTTTGATAATATTTTCAAATAACAAATTTGATGATATTTTCAAATAACAAATTTGATGATATTTTCAAATAACAAATTTCATGATATTTTCAATTAAAAATAAAAAACAAATTTGATGATATTAAAAAAACAAATTTGATGATATATTTTGTTCTAGTCCTCATGAAAATAACAAATTTGATAAAAAAACAAATCATTAGATGCAACAAGAAATAATGAAAAAAAAGTTACTAATGGCGCACAAGAGGAGGGTGCGCCATTGCTATCAAAAAAAAGTTACTAATGGCGCACCAGAGAATGGTGCGCGATTGCTATGAGTGTTTTTATGGCACACCCCTCGACGGTGCGCCATTACTAACATTCCCCCCTCTATAGCTGGATACCCGGCCCTTCGCCCGACACCTCCTTCCCTCTCCCTCGCCAGATCCCCTTCCATCCCTCGCCACACCCGCTCCGGCTCCCCCGCGCCGCCGCCCCCGCTCCCCCGCGCCGCCGCCCCCGCGCCCCCCGACCCGCGAAGCACGTGGCCGCCGGCCTCCCCATGACCAACCGAGGCACCCAGGAGGACCACCGTCGTCTTGCTCTTCGACTACAAGGACCCGGACGAGCTCGGACGCCCTCGAGCCACCCCTTCGACGCCGCCGCCGAGCCCGACCCCGACCCCTCCGGCGACTGGCCACGCCCACCCAGGTACCTCTCCTCCTTCCTCCCTCTCCACCCTTCCTCCCCATTCTCTCCCTCCCTAGTTCTTCTTGCTATATGGATCAGAACATATGGAGCATTACTATTGCTATATGGAGCATTACTATTGTTCTTCTCTGAACCATTACCATTCCCTCCCTCCCTAGTTCTTCCTCCCCATTAATTTGCAGGATCAGAACAAGTTTGTAACAGGATGCTCTACAATGTTGATTAGGTGCATTACTATTGCTATATGGAGCAGCAATTTACTATTGCTATATGCTCTAGTTTGTATCAATGTGATTGTAGTTTTTCTTGTCATCAAGTTTAGTTGATGTTTATTTAAATATAGCTTATATGATCAGCCACTCTATGTATGATTGTGGCTTGAAGGTTCTGGAAGAACGTTTTTCCTTTAAATTCTATCTGGTGGCATTGTCCTAGACTCCCTAGTTGTGTTGTTAATTGTGCTTCTATTAAAAGAATTGGGAGTTACTCACTGTACTAGAACTCCGTAGGTTGAATTTTGGTTAACTAATACTGACGTTATGAGAATGTAAGCACCTATTATTGCTACTAATATCATTGGCTCATTGCTGCCTTTGTGCAATGCAGAACTGTTAAGAGTGATTTGGAGGATTCAAGATTCTGTGAAGCTCTTTTGACATTTAAAACTCAGAACTGAAGGTACTTAATAAACTCAAAAGCATTGATGATAACTCTTGTTGCCTAGAAACAGAGGTAGTTTACATATTGCATTGCTGGTGTTTGTTTATGTTCAAAGTTTAAGCATGTGTAGTGTAGTGTAGTGTAGTGAGCTTGTTCTAGTGTAGTGAGGTCTGAACCATTGCACGATGTAGTGTACTGTAGTGAGCTTGTTCTAGTGTAGTGAGGTCTGAACCATTGCACGATGTAGTGTAGTGTAGTGAGCTCTGAACCATGTTTGGTGTTGAGTACTTCAAGTTTACTGAACCTATTCATTTTTGTGGACTTAGTGAACATGATAAGACAAGCCAGATGCTCTATTTTTAATTAACAGTAATCCATGATCAGCAACAGTTTCTTTTACTAATTTTTAGTTAACAGCAATCCATGATTTTTTTTCAGCTAAAACTGTTCATGATTTTTTGTTGGGTGACCTATTAGATCTGGAATGGAAGCTCACATAAGTTGAGCTGATTTTTGTCCATATGAAAGCAGAGGACCATATGGTCTGTGGCCTTTTCATCCATATGAAAGTAGAGGCACATTGTGGTGCTAGTTTGATGGGTTTTGTCTCCGACCATCATGTCGTGATGATTTTGCAGGTACCCCGAGAGGCCCTTGAGTTTGCCGGAATGTCGATTAACTTCCATTCCGGAAAATTCGGGTACTCCATATGTCTTATTTTCAGCAAAGGTCATGCTGAAATTTTCCGTAAATTTTAGCATGACTTTGCTAAAAATCGGACATATGGGGTACTTGCTACTAATGCATGGGCCGGGGTATCTTAGTACTTAATTAAGTAGGATCAACTGCCCCGCCATTCTTGCTGCATTAAACCATAGGTGGCAATAGAGCCAAGTGATTAGGCCCAACTTAGAATTCTCGTTAGCATCGATAAACCCTAGATGATAAACCCAACATAGGTGGCAATAGAGCCAAGTGATTAGGCCCAACCTAGGGTGCCTCGACATCGATAAACCCTAAATGATGAAAACTTAACTCCGCTTCTATAGGGTGCCTCGGTGTCGATGAGAACCTAAATGATGTACGCTTAGGCTTTTAGGGTGTCTCGACATCGACAAAACCTAAATGATGAAAGCTTAGGCTTTTAGGGTGCCTCGACGTCGACAAACCCTAAATGATAAAACCTTGGCTTTTAGGGTGCCTCGGTGTCGATAAGAACCTAGATGATGAAAGTTTAGGCTTTTAGGGTGCCTCAGCGTCGACAAACCCTAAATGATAAAAGCTTAGCTTTTAGGATGCCTCGGTGTCGACAAACCCTAAATGATGTAGTTTTGAATTATGAACGTAGGATATGTCATCATCATCATCGGACGACGAAAGGGACGACGAAAGTATCCTGGCGGAGTGCGACTGGTGCCACGACGATCTAGGTCTGTACGACATGCCTCACCTGGACGATGATCGGCGCTTCAGCATTAAGCTCGAGGAGACCTTCGAAGTTGAAACGGTACACAATGACGACAAGTGTTATTTTCATAATTAAGCATGACTTCAACTATTTCAACATGTAATTTTCATCTTTTACAATTCGAGTATAGCTTATCCCATGCCATGCAAGACGCTATGTCTTGGAGGGGATGGATTTTGAAGACCATGAAATTTCTGAAACAAAGAAAATTCACCTAAGGACTCATCACGATGTGGACTTTGAAGTAAATCTATATAATTCTGAGAGTGTAACCCATTTTAGTTGCAAAAATTGGGAAGCATTTTGTAAGATGTATGGTTTTGATGAGGGTATGCTCATCACCATGGATCTTGGTAATCCTGACATCAACCAAGACAATATGGACATTTGGGTCCTTGTTGATACGCCTCCAGCTCTACCGCTATGTGAGTTTCTCAAACATAGTTATTAGCTAATTTATATTGTTTATTTCAAAATAGTTGACAGCTTATTTTTATTGTTCAAAGAATGTGCGGGAGATGGTAGACAAAACCCACTACACCGATGGCTCTGAATTATCAACTTACAAGGAGAAAAATCATTTGGTTGGATTTTGTACTGACATTGAGAATTATAATATCTACAATCAAACTCCTCAACATTATGGTAAATACATGCCACTAGTGCATGTGTTCAACTACGGTAACCACCATGGAGATACCTGGTAAGATTTTTACTATTACGACATCCGTGCATTTTTTGCATACTTCTAAAACTAGTACATCATTGCTAACTATGAAGTTATTACTATGTTTTTCAACAGATAATCCCAGAGAATTGTGTGCCTCATATGATGTATCTGAAAGGTAGTGTTAATGTTTTAAACATACAGCCAGGTCGTCCTACGAATCTCAACTGTCCATACAAGATTTCTAAAAGAAGTGGAGACATGAAAATAAAGGATGGAAAAAATGTATGGACAGTCGTAAGGAGCTTCTTGGAAGCAAAAGGAAGCGAAGCGCAAGAATTGGAGACAGGATGATCTCCATTCTCCATAATGGAGAGTCAGGGTCTATATTGTTTTATGATATTTTAGCTTGAATAGGGTATTTAGGTCCTGCCTAATACTGATGATCATGTGCTAAGAACAATTAAGTACGGTTGGTTCGAAGACTATCAAGATGATGATCGTATGACTTGTTATGAATAACGAGTAGAAGTTGTATGATGATGATTAGTAGGACTTGTTAGGATTAGTATTACTTCCGACAAACTCGATACTCGCGGTCTCGAGACTTGTAACGTTTTATCTTTGTTCGGTCTTTTGAATTCGGAGACTAATATGATGAATTGTATTCGGAGACTAATCTTCTATTGTATTCGATGAATCTGTTGTTGCTGTGTGCTACTGTCTATATTCTGTCAAATAATATATTTTGTAACATGTGCAAAAATCAGAAAAGTAAAAAAAAAACTAATATTCATACTAATGGCGCATCACTACAGTGTGCACCATTAGTGTGCCAAAGCACATGGTTAAATATGGCCCCTGGGAGGCACACTAATGGCGCATGGTGTTATATACTAATGGCGCACTGGATGATGCGCCATTAGTATACCAGATACTAATGGTGTACCAGTGGTGCGCCATTAGTAAAAATTACTAGTGGCGTGCTATTAATGACGCACCGGTGATGCGCCATTAGTAGGCAAAACCGGTGCGCCATTAATAGGCCTTTTCCTAGCAGTGGTTGTTGTTGCTCGTGGCATTTCTACTAATGCTAGTGTCTCAAAGCCTATTACACTGGTGACAGAGACCCGCCTAGACAGAGTCGAGACTCACCCTCCCCCCAAGATGAAGTAAGATGGCGAAGAAGTCGATGATCTCGGACTGAGACCAATCAAGCTTAAATCGGATCCAGGAGGTGGCCCATTCCCGGCAATAGCTAACTACCTGTGCCCCATCATTTCGAGGCATGCATCGAAGAGCATTCATGATCTCATTTTGCACATGCATGTGCATACCTACTCCCATATCTATCCCTAGTAGCAGGGGTGGAGCCAGGATTTCGGAATGAGGGGGGCAACGAAGACAACGACCCTACATGGGATTTTATTTCTTCTGGAACACACACTGGTGGAAAAACAGGCTTCCGTCCAGCCCCATAAGTCGCGAAGCTGTAGGAACCGCGACTAATGGGACCTTTAGTCGCGGTTCTGGAGGTGAACCGCGACCAAAGGCCTGGGCCCAAGGCGCTCGGTGGCCAGCTGGCGCACGTGAGGGTCTTTAGTCGCGGTTGGCCAGGGCAACCGCGACTAAAGGCCTTCGGGCACCTTTAGTCACGGTTTGCCAGGCCAACCGCAACTAAAGCCCCTCCCCTATATATACCCATCCAGCAGCCAACACTTAGCCATTTGGAGCCATTCTCTTCACAAGTGGGTGTAGGTTTGCTTTTGGTTCCTCTTATATTTTTAGAATTTTGAATTGAATTAGTTTTATTTTTCTGAATTTTTTGATATATTATTTGTATTTTTAGAATTTTGAATTGAATTAGTTTTATTTTTCTGAATTTTTTGATATATTATTTGTATTTTTAACATTTTGAATTGAATTAGTTATATTTTTCTGAATTTTTTGATATATTATTTGTATTTTTAAGATTTTCAAAAAGAAAAAGTATTTGGAAAATACCTTTAGTCGCGGTTGGCCTGCCCAACCGCGACTAAAGGTGGTTGCGCGCGGGAACGAAAAACCCGCCAAAAAAGTCCTTTAGTCGCGGGTCGCCTCCCCAACCGCGACTAAAGGTTACCCTTTAGTCGCGGGTCGCCTCCCCAACCGCGACTAAAGGTTTCCCTTTAGTTGCGGGTCGCCTCCCCAACCGCGACTAAAGGCCCTTTAGTCGCGGGTCGCCTCCCCAACCGCGACTAAAGGGGGGGGGCTATAAATACAACCGCCCGACCCGTCGCCTCCATTTCTCTGCTCGTTCTCTGCCGCGCCGAAGGCCTGCCGCCCTCGCCCTCGACGCCGCCCGCCGTCGACCTCGCCCTCGACGCCGCCCGCCGTCGCCCGCGCCCTCGACGCCGCCCGCCGTCGCCCGCCGCCCCCTCTCGCCCACGTACGGCGCCCGTCGCCCCCTTTCGCCCTCGTACGCCGCCCGCCGGCCTCCCTCGCCCACCGCGCCGCCTCGCTGCCCTCAACGCCGGCGGCCGGCCTCGCCGCCCTCAACGCCGCCCCCCAATCCATCCTCGGGCCGCCGGCCTCGCCGCCCTCAACTGCTCTACAGAGCGATGATCGAGAGAGAGAAAGAGAGAGAGCAGAGAGAGAGAGAGAGCAGAGAGCAGAGAGAGAGAGAGAGAGCAGAGAGAGCGAGAGAGAGAGAGAGAGAGGGAGAGAATTTTTTAACTAGTTAATTAACAAAAAAAAACGGTAAAATTTGATAATTAACAAAAACGGTAAATAACTTAGTTTAACAAAAACGGTAAATAACTTAAAACTTGATAATTAACCAAAAAAACCGTAAAATAAAGCACAAAAGAAATAAAACAATACAAATTAAACAGAAAACAGGTTTAGGGGGGGCTAAAACCCTAAACCTGTGGCGGCCTTTAGTCGCGGTTGGCCAGAAGAACCGCGACTAAAGGTCCTCCGCCCCGACGGCCGCCTGGCGCCCACGTGGACGGGCCGTTAGTCGCGGTTCTTAAGCAGCCGCGACTAAAGGTGGGGGGCTTTAGTCGCGCTTATTTGGTCGCGGTTGCGCAACCGCGACTAATGGCAGTTGCGAACCGCGACCAAAGGCCTTTTTTCCACCAGTGACATCTCGCTGCGTGTCCTTTTGTATGAGATTTTTTTGAAGATAAAGTGTCATGTATACCACGATCTACTATATCATTGACTTCGAAACGTAGCAATATATCAGTGGCAATACAAAAAAAAGGCTTCATTTGTACCAGATTAAATTTAGCTCTACAACTATCTTGCCCATCAAACAAAATTTTAATCTTAGTTGGGTAACTTTGTAGCTATTTATTTTCCAATATAGAAAATATAATTTCATAAATATTCTCTCTTGACTAAAAGCCACATCTAATTTGTAAATTAATCAATTGTCTCACACCATATGAAAATGCAAATAGCCAGATAAATGTGATCTATAAGAAAAATAACTACACAGTATCTTTAGACTTGAACATTTGAGGAGTAAATAACGTAAATGATAGGTCATGACCTCATGTGCCCGAGCACGGCACATTGATTGTTGTCGCGGCAGGATCTACACAGCGGAGACAACGACCTGGCTAGCATGGTGCCCCGACAAGGCGTTGATGTCGTCGCATGGCGGCGGGCAGGAACAGAATCACGATCAATCTAAGCAACTTATAGATGCTAGGTCAGAAGGTGGCCTAGACGAAACATGCTAGGCTATGTCTTGGGTTGGATACATAAAGTGTGGCATAAGTTAACTTTGGGCCTTCGTGTACACCAACTACTGTTCGAAAATCTACGGACTACTCAACTTGTAAATAAGGAATATGGCGCTATTACGTACTCGTATACTTAGCATGTGTGCCGACTCGTTGAAGGGGGCGATCAGTATGAATATTGAAACCCTCAGCAACTCAGAAGATATTAGAAATAGCGTAAAAACACACATTGAAAATTGAAGACCTAAAATAAAGAATGCAGTACTGGAAATAGAGCAGCGCCATAGTCATTCATGCATCAATCTCTGGCTGTCATGTCTTCCGCTGTGACCAACGCACCCTCTCTTTCACCTCCATGTTGCATCGTCAATTCTCTCTTCTCGGACCTCTCCATTTTGCTGTAGTCCTCTATTGTTGCACTCCTCATCGTTCGGTTGCAGATTATATGAGGCAGGATAGCGAACAAGATCCGAAAAGCAAAACTAAATGGGGCTCTGCAGACATCTGAAGTGAGTTGAGAATGCCTGAAAATAATAAAATATGATTCAATAATTCATTTTCTATAGATAAATTATAATAATATTTACAACATCGTGAGTTTCCCATCGTAAATGATTATATGATTTTGTGCATTTACGCGCTTACATTGCCTATTTGTATAAATGGGCTCTAGCTAGACCATATTAAAATTATTCGTTATCCATTATTTATATTGGACTTTTTTATTTATTCATAACATTACCACTAAACATTGTTGTTTTTCATTAATACACATTTTTGGATATAGTATCATAATTATCAATACTCACATATAGCTAGTAGAACTAACTATGCAGTCACGCTCTTGTATATTAACATACGTATAAATTATATTTGTCATTACTAATATTTTGTTCTAAGCTGAAATTGTATTATTTTTTCAAGAAAATGTCTTATTTTTTCCTTTTAGTTTCAGCTTTTTATGCAAATCTTTTGTTATAAATCAATTGACCAAAATTTTAACAAAACAAATGTACAACATAACTCACAGTATACATTCATGCCCATTTGGTTATAATTTTTTTGTGTCCATATCCATAGTATCTCTGAATATCGACATAACTTTCTAGTGTGTTTAAGAGTGCATAAATCTAGCAAAGTATATCAAAATTCTCGAGTGTAGGTGTAACTAAATACAAAATATCAAGAGTAAAGTGTATGAAGTGTTAGTAACTAACGGTTTTTTTAATCCTCTCATTTGCTTTCGCTAGTCTTTACTAAGTTTAATATCATTAAATATCTCAATAGAAGATTCCAAGTGCATGCTCTCTAGTGCATCTATTTTTCTTTTTAGTTGCCATATTAGGTTTTTCTTGAATCAAACTTTATAAAGTTTGACCAAATTTATATTAAAAACTATGAACATCCACAATTTCAAATACACACAATATGAAAATATAGTCCATGATGAATTTAATGATATTGATGTTTTTTCTTTGAATGTTGTCAAAGTTCAAAAAAAAATAACTAAAATAAACCTAATATGTGAAGTAAAAAAAGAAACGAAACGGAGGGAGTAGAGCGTTATTGTACTTCAATGTATATTTGGCCGTTGGCCATGGGGGGAGACACAAGACATGGATGTGTGTGTTTTCCTTGGCAGCAACGACAACGGTGCAGCTGGCACGGCCACGGACATGATCCGCGATGCATGGTGCCTACGCGTCGGTCCAGCCCTAATCTGGAGGGCGGCCGGCAAGCCGCACATACATATGCATTGCCAGATCGGTGCCCTGCCTTCTGGCACTAGACTATTTCATTTTCTGCTACAGATCAAGTGGTTTGTCCGAGGCAGGATCCGCGAGGCAGCTGGTGGCAACTTCTCGGCGGCTGCGGGGATGCTTCCCTCCCTCCCTACTTGCATCGTAGAAAAACGCAAGTCGCCAGTCGGTCGTGCAACCATCAGATACGATCGATCATGAGAACGATTTAGTACTAAAACCTCACGATTTGAGGGACTAGTCTGTATCCACGCTCAATTAGCAGCTGGCGTTTTACACGGGGTCGACCGACCAGTCTCTAATCAAATAAATGGGTCTCATTTGTTTAGCTGATTATTATCCACACGAGAGAGATTCCGGCCAGCCACTCGTGCGGGTCAAGTTGTTCCCAACGTCCAAACCCAAGCTCAATCGTCTACCCGCCAACACCAATGATCGTGCGTTGATAGATAGCGCAGCGCACGTACGGGGAAAGAGAGATAGGCAACTGAAAGAACGATGTTTGCTTAATTTGGCATCCATTGGAGGTTGGACCAGCCAATCCATCCACAACCAGCTAGCTAAGCTGGGCTACACCAGCTAGTTTAGCATCGTTCCATCTAGTATATATTGGACCAATCGTTGGAAAATCATCGTTCGAAGACTGATGGAGGTTTTCACCACCTCAGCGTGGAACCAACCTGTCAGTTAGACCGTTTTAGCGAGGTTATCCGATCATCAATGCGTTCTGTTATTGCTAAGGCACAAAATTGATGCTTTTATGCGACTTGTCCGAAATGTGATACTAAGTTGTTATCCTAGCTAGCCCCATATGTAATGGTTTTGTGTAATTACCAAGTACAAGAGTGATCCAGATTGAGATAATAATAATACAGCCCGTTTATTCACACTCGCACGGTGCACGCATGCGCCTCATTGCAAGACTGATTGATGGATGGACGATATGATCCCAACATCATATCGTCATATTAATTCAACTTGCTCACTTGGATCCGTGCACTTTAATCTAATCCATGTTTCTTACACAAAGTGTATAAATATAGTATAAAAGCAAGGAAATCAAATACACACGAATACTAGTCACGTGGGACCACAACAGGCGCTACTGCTATTTAACAGTAGCATGGGTCCATACACACGCTACTGCTAACATCAGTAGCAGTAGTGTTGGTTTGCACCACGCTACTGCTAAATATTAACTGTAGTGCCCTAGCAGTAGCGCGCTATTGATAGCCCATAACCCCGCGCTACTACTAGGGTTTTACCTGGTAGTGACATAGGGCACATCACTCTTATTATATTGGACTTTTTATTTATTAATAACCCTACCACTAAACATTGTTGATTATCATTAATACACATGTTTTGATATAGAATCATAATTATTAATTGTCATGTATAACTAGTAGAATTACTATGTAGTCGTGCTCTTGTATATTAGCATACATATAAATTGTACTTCTCATTACTAATGCTTTTTGCTAAGCTGAAATTGTACTTTTTCGCATAAAATGTCTCCTTTTTCATTTTTTTGAGTTGTTATGCAAATATTTCGTCACAATGCATTTCACCCTAATTCTAAAAAAATAAAGTACAACATAACTCATGGTATACATTCGTGCCAATTGCATTATCATGCTTTTTTGTGTCCATATCCACAATATTTCTAAATATCCAAATAACTTGCTAGTGTGTTTAAGAGTGTATGAATCTAGCAAAGCATATGAAAATTCTCGAGTATAGGTATAACTATATAGAGAATATCAAAAGTAAAGTGTATGAAGTGTTAGTAAGTAATTGTTTTCCCAATCCCCTCATTTGCTTTTGCTAGTCTTTAATAAGTCTAATATCATTAAATATCTCAATAGAAGATTACAGGCACAAGCTCTCTACTCCATCTATTTTTATTTTTAGTTTGCATATTAGGTTTGTCTTGAATCAAATTTTCTAAGGTTTGACCAAATTTATAATAAAAAATATCAACATCCACAATTTTAATAAATAGAATACGAGAATATAGTCCTCGATGAATCTAATGATATTGATGTTTTCTTCTATAAATGTGATCAAAGTTCAATTTTTTTTTACTTAAAACAAACCTAGTATGTGAAGTAAAGAAAAGAAATCAACTGGAGGGAGTAGTATTATATGATATTCAATGCTCCATCTTTTGCATAAAGAACATCTTAACTTTTAACCTTTTTTGTGTTACAGTTCGGATTTCGAGGGAGTGCTTGCAAGAGCCTTTTATGATTAATGGGTTTTTTCGGCGGGGGGGGGGGGGGGGGTGTGTAGGGTATGACCGATGGTTCTATGAGCCAAATCATATAAACAACCCTCTGAACTGTTGAAAAGTCCGTTTGGAGCACGAGCACTATAAGCCCTTTTCAAAGTTCAAAAAAATTAGTTTTATGGCTCAAAAAATTCTGAAATATTGCATACATACACATATAGAAGTGCACTATAGTTGCGCAAAATTTCATTAACATACGTGTTGGTATGTGAGATATAAAAAAACAAATACATGCAAAAAAATGAGCTTGTTTTCTTGTTGAGTTTGGGCAAGAATTTTTGTAGCGTATAACATAACGTATTATGAAAAGAAAATAACAGGTACTTAGAGCGCATACATATGTATTTGTGGAAACACATCAACTTTTTTTAAACTGTTAAGCACAACGTGCTCCAATGCCACCCGCAAAAAAAACATGCTCCAATGCCCACGGGTCCTGGAAATCCGCTTTGCTGAACTCCTTTCTATGCGAAGTGCTCCTTTGAAAAGGGAGAGAGTATATGAAGCCTCTTGAAATGAAGGGTGTCTCTCCTACAACTACGGAAATGCTAGGTTGAATCGCTTAACTAAGTGCATCCCCAAGGGCCACATTGTGACCACTAATTATTCCCACCACACCCGCTCAATGTTTGATATATGGGCCCTATTGAATTCATGCTCCAGACAACTTACCAAAAATCTGAACTGATGGAGAGAAACATGCAATATATTTTAACGCCCCCCTAACGTCGCGTTGGCAGGGTTTTGAATTCAATATCTCTTGTCTCGCATGCCATATTGAATTCATGTTTTAGCTAACTCATTCAAAACTCAAAAGTCTGAACTGGTGTGGAGAGTTAAGCAATATATATTTCAAGAGGCCCGTTGTGACCAGCCTTATAACTGTGCGATCAATCGAGGACTACGCGACGGTCGGAATATATATTTGTCGGAGCATCGTCGCGTCAGTCTCTGTCGCCACCGCCGGCCGTCGAACAAGCCAGAGGACAAAAGACAGCAATCAGGCGATCCGTACATGGCAAAAGACGTATGCATGCATGCCGGCGACCCTCGCGCGCACTGGCCATGTCTGTCTCCCCGCGCGCCGTGCCACCCGCGGCGGATCATGTCTGGGCGCTGGCCGCGCACGGGACGCATCCGGCCGGTAGCGACGACACCGCGGCATGTGCAGCGCTTATTTGGCCCTGGCATGCACGCAGGACGCAGCGGCACCTAGCGCGCGCACGCGACGCCGTGCACCCCTGTCGACCGAGATCCACGATCCTTCATGCACGACCTGGTGCTGCTAGCCCAAGCGCAAAGGAACCACCCACCCCACCTATCGTGCGGATGGAGAGGGTAACGTGTGTATGTATGTGTATGCCGTTGCCGACGCCGGCCGGGTCGGCGGGCAGGCACGGCATGTCCTCGTGTCCGGCTCGATGGTAGCCATGGACGGTGGCCGGTCGGCCGGCCGGGTATCGTGATTGGTTCCCGATCGAGTAGGGAAACATCCTTCTCAAGTTCTCAACTAGTTCTATCCATCATCGGTGATGCATGGGTATATCGGCCGTTGCAATGAGCTGTTGCTACAAGATCTAGAGAGATGCATGGGTATATTATACACACTCCCGTGCTTTTGCTCACAAAAAATTGCTCAAAATAACATATTCCCGTGCCTCACCGCGCTTAATTTTGTATGTCAAGTAATTAGCGATCGTGTGAGCAATCGCATCCATGTGTGGCTGGCATGCTTCACCTGTGACTGTGAGATGAGGAGATGAGGATGCACGGTGCAAATTACAGTGGGGGCTCCATTGTGGTCGACACGATTAGCTGTGCAGCAGGGTAGCAGGTAAACTGCTCCTCAGGATTTGAGTAGCTACCACTAGCTAACTAGCCGACGAACTCGACTGACAACAAAAACAAATGGGGGACAACAGTATCGGTAGGATGGTGAAGACATGTGTGATTTTGTAACATATGGTGCCCCAGATATGCGGTTCCCTGGAGTATCGATCCACTGCCGACGCAGACATTTTGTAGTACTGGGGGTACATGCCCGTATATTTGTGTGGCTAATGAGCTCACAACAGAGTGTTGGTTTTTGCCAAATATTGTACTCGTAGTATGTATTGATTTTCTCAAAAGTTCAATTTTATGAACTTTGATCAAATTTGTAGAGCTAATCTGGATCTACAATACCTACAAAACATTTTCATGACGAATCTGATGGTATTGATTTAGTATTCTAGAAGTATTGATAATTTTTCTATAAATTGGGTCAACGTTTATAAAATTTGAGTTTGCATTGAAACAAATGAGAACTGATTTAAGTGGGGAAGGAGATTGAAAACTGGTACGTATGGAGGCTTCCACTCCATGTCGCCACCCAGGAAAATTACAACGACAACCACCACTCAATCCCCTTACCGCCGGCGGTCTTCTCGCCCCTGTTTTGCCCTGTTTTGCCTTTACCCTTCACGTGTTCTCTACGGCAACATTGTCATGTTTGTGTGGTTCATGGCGAAAGTTTAGTGACAATGGCGCCTGGTTGTCATTTCCCTTATTCAAGGGGCTGTGAAGAACCCATGTATATGTTTTGTTCTTGTTGTTGGCGTGGATCTTCACTCTCGGCTGGTCATGATAATCGAGGACTGATGGCGGCCCCTCATGGCTTCGTCATGTTGTCATCTGCTCCTCCCATCTCTTGGTCTTGTCTTTGTGTTGCCATGCAAGTTCGGGTCCATACCATGTGTTGATTTGCAGTTTGTATGTGCACCCACCTTGTAAAATGTTTGGGGTCATCCTTATGGTTGAGTTTGGTTAATGTTCACTGATGGTCTCACCGCCTATGCTTTGGTACCATGCCAAGGGTTTGTGGTCAATGCCGATGACTCTCGGTGACGTGGGTTTGCACAGCCCAATGGGTCGATGTTAGCTGTTCTTGCACGAGAAACACACCCGTGTCACTCTCGTAGAGCGACTCCGACGGCCCTCTGACCTAGCAGACGCCACCCCTTCTTCCCCATGCCTTCGTTGGAGGACGCCCGCAAGTGAAGCCCGTGTAGCCGACGGCGGCAATGGTGGGGCGCTATTCGGGCTTTTGATGGCGTCAGGTGCGGACTGCTTGCTGGCGGGGGAGGGGGTTGTTGTGAGCAGCGATCCTACATGTGTGCTTCTGGAGGCATGGAGCTCAGCGATGTTAGCGATGGTTCTCTCCGCCGGCGAGGTCGGGGCTCCTAGGCTCGGTGCCGCCTACATCTACACCAAAGGTCGCTTGAGCCAGCCACGACTTACGCGTGGTCGTGCCAATATGCTTGGCGCGACGGTGGCTGCCGGCCGGTGGCGTGGTGGTGGCTCGACGCTGCCGGCATTGTGGTGCGTGGCGGGTGGGAGTAGGTTGGTGGCAGTGGTCTTTTCGCACGGGGTGGCGGATGTGAGGCACTGCCGATGGTGCGGCACTCCCTCTAGATGGCAACGGTGTTGGTGCATGCTAGGGCCATGCTGGTAGCGAGTTGTGGCTACCATCTCAGGCTTCGCCCGTGCTGGGTTGGGCGCGGCTTTGCCAGGCTGGATATGCCCTATCTTGGACCATTTTCTGGCCATGGGCGACGGTGGGGCTGCCAAGGTCCCTACTTGGTGATGGAGCTCAGTTGTTTATGCACCTACCCAGTTCACCATCAGTCTGAACTGATATGGAGAGGCGGACAATATATTTCAACAATAGCGACGCCAACGGGTGCCCCTAAGCTCGTTGAAGACGTCGTTGTGGCTCCATCCTTGACTGAAGTCCAGGGAAACACCTGCTCAAGGTGTGCCTAGAACAAACAATGATGAGACATGGTGCATCGCAGCCCATCTTGAAGGCATGGAGTCAGCTCAGTTGATTGGGGTGGTGAATGCTTGATGTGGGTTTGACAGTGGTGGTCGTGGTGCGGCCGGTTTAGGGTTGATGATGGTTGTTCTATGGTGTTAGTTGGGGTTCAACGACGGTATGTTTCCCTTTCATAGTAGTGTCCCGCGCATGTTCTTGCATGCCAAAGACCCTCCCATGGATGCACATGTGTTGTGGCGAGTTTCATGATCCTGTTGATGTCTCGGCTCATCTTTGCTCATTGATGCTGCAAGATGCCTCCCCATCTGTTTCCCTTCATATGTTTCCGGTTCTACCCTGTTTTTTTGTTTCTCTGCTTAGTGGTGCTTGTAAGAACTTGATTAGTACTCCCTCTGTAAACTAATATAAGAGTGTTTAGGTCACTACTTTAGTATTCTAAACACTCTTATATTAGTTTACGGAGGGAGTAATGATTTACTGGCAATCTAAGCTAGTCTCCCATTCATGGTTCCCATCTTATAACGAGCACCTCACAGAGAACAAGAGTCAGGTATAGCACAGAAATGGTTTTGAGTAGGACAAAACAGTATTGAGCACCGAGTACGCGGCGGGAGATGCGTACGTCCAGCTCGAGGTACGTACAGGTCCGTACAAAAAGCGACATGCCGGCGCCCCGCCCGCCGCGCGCGCACCAGCTGTCTGCGCCGGCCGGCGCCGCGGTCCACAGCGCGGCCGGCCGCCGTGGATCGTGTCGGGCGCTGGCCGTTCGTGTCCGGAAGCGACGACGACAGCGCGCATACACGCTCATACGGGCATGCCATGATTGCCATCGCTGTTGGATCCAGATCCATGCGTGGTGACGTGCGTGCTGGCGACCGAAGCCCAAAGGAACCTAACTGCCGTGCAAGTGCAGGTTAACGTACTGGGGTGTACATGTCGTTGCCGACGCCGGCCGGGGTCGGCGGGCATGCCATGCCATGTCTCCATGCCTCGTGCATGGCCGGTGCCCGGTCGGCCCTCGTGATTGATTCTCATCTACTACATGTGTTAACATAATACCCATGATGATGCCCGATCGGCCGTCGACCGAGCCGACCACCGGACAGTTGCTTGCTCGCGCGCCGGTAATACTGGCCGTTGCAAATTGCAGACATGGGTACATGCATATTCCTGTGCTGCACCGTGCCAACGCCGGTCGACCACACGGCCGGAGAGAATCGTGCCCTGCCCTCCCTCACGTCACGTGGAGCTCGATTTGCTACCTTGCATGCGTTTCCTCGCCGATCGTGTAAACATATTTGCCCACAATTCAAATATGTACTGTACTGAGCTAGTTCCATTTCATTTCGTTTGGCTCATTGATCGACAGTTCCAGGACCGTGATCATGCATGTGCTTGCATGCATGGCGCGCGGCATGCATGACGTATGAGACATTGATCGAGACGATCGATGCATGCCATGGTGGTGCATGGTTACAAAATAGTGCTAGCTGGCTCCATTGTGATCTTAAGCTCAGTGTGTCGACATGATTAGCTGTGCTGCAGGTAGAACCGCCAATATAAACAGACCCTAGCTCCGCTTAATATACCTGCTCTTGGCCTCGCCGTGTACACGTTAGAATCTTTCTCCTCGAGATCCGAGCTGCCGGCCGGCTTGGTTGATTAGTGTGTGAGACCATAAGTAATTACTAGTTCGTGCTAGGTTATTTTTAGGTTAACTAGCTAGCTAACCGACGATGTGAGCTAAGCGAGGCACTGGGTGCCTTTCGTCTAGCAAAGAAATGGGAGACAGGAGTATCGATAGGATCGCGAAGACGCGTGCAGGCGGTGATTTTCCTATCAAACTATGCGTGCGCCAGATCATGAGATCAGATCGGCGGTCTAGGCATGCATTTTTCTACTAGTATATGCCCATCGGCCTGACACTTTCGTCGTTTTTTGCTCGGTTAAGGGAGCTCATAATGGAGCGTTATCAGTAAATTAAGTACACTTGTCACTGTAGTAGTAGTACGTATGAAAAAATTAATACGATTGTCACTGTGTTCAGGTGTGCGCAGAGAGACAGGCTTCGTTCATCGTGCTGTCGGTGATGCACGGCTCCTTTCCTTTCCTTTGTGAAGCGATCGAAAACGGTGCATGATGGACGTGGGAGATTAATTCGTCGTACAAGCACAGAAGCAATATGCTGGTACTGTGCTGGAGTGATCTAAGCCGTCGTTGGATCGTATGGGTGGTGAGATTGACAACGCATGGCGTGTACACCGGCTCGGGCCGGCGGCGTGAACAGGACGGGGGGCACCGGGGCAGGCAGGGAGGGGGACAGGCCGGCGCCGCTCGTGGGGTGGCCACTAGGGCAGCACACCCTTTGGCTCCATCGCACGGGTGCCACCCGGACGGCCACGGCAACGGCAACCGGCCGTCCTGCACGAGGAAAGGGAACCGGGTCACATGGCGACCAAGCGGAGCCGACCGCATGGACGGACGCGCTCCAGTCCGATCGGGACACCGCAACGCCGGCGGCGCTTCCACCCCCGGATCGGCCGGGGGGGCGCATCCACGCGTATGGCCAGCGGCACGGCCACACCTACCCCTCGGCGCCCCGGGGAGTCGTGGCGCGCCACGGTGACCACAGCGCGTCCCCGCCGCATGTGAGGTGAGGCGACCTCGCCGCTGCACTGGAGCACGCGCTGCAGGTGGATCGAGCTACAGGTCCACGCGTCCCCGCGCGCTCCCCGCGGATCCTGTCCCCCTCCCGCCACCAACCGCCCAAACGTGCACATGCACAGAGCCGCAGACGCGCCGCGATGGCATCGGCGCACGCGCTCTCCCCAGTCCCCACCCACCGTGTCGCTCGCCCCATGGCCGGCGCCGCTCTCCCGCTTTATATACCCGTCGCCACCACGTCCCTCTCATCATTCATCACAGCGAGCAAGCGCAAGCAGCAGCAGCAAGTCAACCGTCTAGGCTCCTCCAGCTAGCTCGCTCCGGCAGCGGCAAGCAATGGCGCCCAGCTTCGGCCGCTCCATCTCCTTCCCGCTCAGCCCGGCGCGCGCCTCCAGGGCCCGCGCCGCGGCCTACCACGTCCGCTCCGTCTCCCTCCCCTGCCACTCCCACCCGCTCCTCTCCCACCTCGCCACCCACATCTCCGCCGTCCGCGCCTGGATCGCCGCCCCCAGCGCGCCCTCCACGGGCCTCGCCCGCCTCGACGCGCTCCACGCCGCGCTCGCCGAGCTCCTGCTCCTCCCCGAGGCCCGCGCCGCGTTAGAGAGCGGGTCCAACACCGCCGACTGCCTCCTCGACGGCTTCCTGAACCTCGCCGACGCCCACGGCGCGTTCCAGGAGTCGCTCCTCGAGCTCCGCGCCCACGCCGCCGAGGCGCAGGCCGCGCTCCGGCGCCGCGACGACAACAGGCTGTCATCCGCAGTCCGGTCCCTCCGCCGCGCCGAGAAGGAGCTGGCCCGCCTGGCCGCCTCCGTGCGCGTGGCGGCCAAGTTCCCCACGCCCTCCACGTCCACCAGCGCCGCGGAGATCGAGGTGTCCGGGGTGCTCGCCGAGGCCGTGGCCACCGCCGCGTGCGCGTCTGCCGCCGTGTTCTCCTCCGTCGAGGCCGTGTCCGCCGCCGCCACCTCCAAGAAGACCACCGCGGCGTCCTCGCTCAGGGCCCTCGTCATGCGGGCCAAGGCCGCCTCCGAGGAGGACAAGGAGGTGGCCGCCCTGGAGAGGCTGGAGGAGGTCGAGGCGTGCGCCGCCGACATCGAGACCGGCAGCGACAAGGTGTTCCGGAGCATCCTGCACACCAGGGTCGCGCTCCTCAACATCCAGACCCAGACCTACTGCTGATCCAACTCAATGCCCTAGCTAGTGTAGTAGCGTAGTCTAGTCTTTTTTTGGAGGATCATTCTGATCCTGTCCAAACCCTCAAGTGTACATACACCAATCGATCAACGGATTAATGCAAAGCAAAGCAAAGGCTTTTGTTCCATTTCCATAGCAGACTGCTGGTGTCTCTTTACTCTCGCAAATCGTATATCTCGCTCGCGCATGGAAGATGGAACACAAACACACGATGAACTATCATACAAGTGTAAATCGTAATCGTATCAGGTGATTACCACTGTCGTCTCTTCAATCTTCACCCACATGAGAGTTCACTCACGGAAAGTGAAAATCAACTCCCAAGTGTGTGTGTGTTTGCAAACAACCTCGATGTGTCTGTGATCTGTCCCGTGATTAGCGCATGAGGGCCATTAGGTTCCGCCGCTGCCCTCCTCAAAACTGCTTGCGATCAGATTTGATGGCGACCCAGGTGCTGCAACAGGGCGCGCTGCACTCACCAATTCTCCACACTCCAATCAAAAGGTGAACACTATCCAGTAACCTGTCTTTTTTTTTCTTTTCTTGCGTGGAGTAATCTATTTCAATTACTGTATAATAATCTCTCTCCGTTCTCTCATGTCAAATTTATACAACAGATTCTAGTTTTGAGATTTGTATCTCGACAGTTAATTATGAAGAGAAATCACGAGACACTGTAAACATCAATTCAGGCTTTTCAATCCTTGGACGTCCCATCTATCTTCTGCGTGGCAGTCTTTTTAGGGCATACATAAATTTATTGACTATGTCGATAAATCGGTGCTTGTAGTTCGCTTTTGGTTTTCCTTAATGGAAATCGTTCCCCCTTCTTTGTTAAAAATATGGCTGTAGAACTATAGTCTTCATAATTTTTTCATTGGGTCACAAGACAGATGTTGTTACATTAGATATTCATATTATATTAAGACTAGTAAAAGTGCCCGTGCGTTGCAACGGGCAAACAAAAAAACTCAAAAAATATATAATGGCCAAATAAAACAATTCAAGTTCATCAAATTGTGCCAATCTGATGTAAATCCTGCAAATCAACTCAATAATTAAGAATAACTCATGCAAGAAAGAGGAACCTGAGCTTAAGAAAAAGAGGAACTTGCACACCATCCTGCTAGAATGTGCTTGAATGGACGCTCCTTCTGCACATGGTCCACAATCGTCTAGTGGAAAAATAAATCAAAAGGTCAATGTTTGTTTACCCACAGGGAGATCAATGTTTTGTTTTAATGTTCTACGGAGAGGTTGTGGCTCATGCCTCATGACAGGGAGATCAATGTTTGTTTTAATGTTCTACGGAGAGGTTGTGGCTCATGCCTCATGACATTTACAAGAGGAAAATTCAAATCATCTCTAGGTGCTAGCACTTAAAAGAAGGTACAGCCTTAGAGGTTCACTCTCAAGTAAAATACAAAATACGTAAACAGACCTGACAATACAACTCAATAGCCTCTATTGTGTAAGCTTGGTTCCCATCCCATGGCAAAGGTGGAGAAATTGCTGAGAACATGTTTGTTAGTTAAGGCCAACATGAAAGAAAACTAATTAAAATATCTGTGCGTTCCTTTTTTTCTGATGAAAGTACTCCCTCTGTAAAGAAATATAAGTGCGTTCAGATCACTACTTTACAGAGAGAGTATGTAGCAAAAATGCACGTGTGTTGCAACGGGAGGAAAACAAATCACACGCCTTTAACCCAAGCTGTGATTTTAGGCATGAAATTATATTGTTGTTCATCATTTACAAAAACTGAAACATATAAGTATTCTGATGTTCTACAGATTGTTAATAAGTTGATGGTCATATTGAACAGCAAACTTGTGTGCCTTTACCTATAAAACATAAGCTATTTCAAATATGAAACTTGGAACGTAGCTTGACAAAAGTTGGAAGAGTCCAGTCAGGCTAGACATGGATTGGCATGGAGACTGAAAGACCAATCTCCAGTACAGGTGCGATAGCAAAGACCATGAGATTCTTATTTCTTTCCTTGAAATTACCAGTTCCGACTGTTTAATTATTTATTTACTATAAGCAAGTGAGTAGATATGCAAAATAAAGGGAGAACAACTCTATAATCTTACTATGAAATGACCAGTAATGTTTTCCGGATCACAAAATTCAGAAACATGACACTGAGTGGATGAATACCCTAAACACTGACAAATTTATGGCTATTTTATTGTGAACAGTTAGCTCTTTGAAGTGTAGTTCCTGATCAGTTTAGCAACTGAACATGGATTGAGCATATTTATTATCTTTTTAATCTGCTTTAGCTTACAATTTGTACTGAATATAGTTCATCAGAATTTAACACTACATGGGAAACTAAACTGAACGAGACCTTGTATGTAAAGCGTACCTGATGCCTTGAGCTTACTACATAAATGTAGAGACAAAAATATCAGGCATAAACTGGTTAAATTGCAAGACTTCTGACTGATATATATATTGAAGCCCTGTCGCCAGAATAATCTATCAACTTCTGTTCCACCTGGCTCAGATCGGCTTCAGTGTAGATCGCATTGTACTGGATAATCCCCACGAAATCAAATGAACCATGGACCCTTGCCTACTCCTTAGCTGTGAACACCGGCAGCTTGGAACATCAGGTACACATGTTTAAGGTGCAGATCCAACCTTGAATACACTTGTTTCATCATTTGGATTTTCTAAATAGAGGTAAGAGTTTCACCAGAAAATTAGAACGTGTCTCAGTCCGTCGTACGCATGACATCAGACAGGTTCTGGGCGGAGGCTCATGAACAGTAGAACAAGTTCACCAAATATGGATTGATAGTGAAAACACTAAAGAAAGAATCGAAAGTGTTCCTTGGCCATTACAAATCCATGTACATGAGGGGGGGGGGGGGGGCACTGCTAGCAGCTAGCTCATAGTTGTCGATGCTTCTTGCTGCTCCTGTTGTCCTGCCTCAATCACATGTGCATGTAACCAAAGAAGAATCGGAGAGATAAAATTAAGGGCAGAGAGCATGAGGACGATAAGAGAACATGCGTTGTTAAGCCACCATCGGCCCGAGCGCCATCAGCAGGCCGCACACACCAAGCTCTCCATCGCGCCACATCAATCTTCATCGGGAGGAATCTATGGTCTGCCTTGTACTGCAGGATAGCCAGAGACATTGATGAATTAATACACACGAGCCATGTTCGTCAACAAATTCAGTCCGTAGAACAACAAAACACCACTTATCCAAGCTAAAATAAATGGTTTGAGAAAAATAGAATCGATGTTGTGTACAAAAACTCTTAGCTGATCACACTGGAACTGTGTCTTTTACTTGGTTCTCAAAAAACAAAATAGTACCCTGAAACATTGGTACTCAAATTTAGGTGCACTGCTAGGAGTACAGAAACTAATCTAACTAATTTGAATATCAGACATTTTCATTTATATCAGATTTCAGAAAAGTTTTAAAAAGATTGCCTCTATCTTTATATATCCTTATAAGGAAATTAATAATCTTGCATTTTCAAGAATGGAAATGAGCAAGTGATCAGCTAAGACAACAATTGCGTACCAATCAATTAAAAAATACAACCTTTGTTCATTATAGCAATCATATATTATCAGACGGTGCCAGTTTAAAATACTTGTACCATCAAAGAAGACACACACCATCTGATATTTCCCAGAGCTCTGAAAGTAAAAAACCAACAAGTGCAAGAATTGGAACAGAGAAGAAGCTTACCCGGGCAAGTGGGCATGATGCCATTGGGGCTGGATGCGATGCTCGAGGCAGTAGAGCTCTCCCATTCTCTCTTGCCAAGCTCTACCTTCAATACCAGCCGCAGAGCAGCCGCCCGTGCTGCTTTCGAACTCTTCTTCCGTGCCACTGCAGGCGGACACTCTTTTTCAATCTCTCCCTCCGTTCTGCTGGTGCAGACCAGCCCGTCATGCCGCCCTGCCAAGCTCTCCCTCCGGCCCCTCATTGATGAAGTAACCTCCGCCCAAAAGAAATCAACACAACATTACCAATATGCATAAATGAAGCTACACCTAGAGCCATAAACTGACAACTATACAAAGGAGCAGCTGATTAACATATGGGCAATATTCTCTAATTCAGCACAGAAAGGACAATTGACTAACTGGCATATGAGCACTACAAAATCTCGCCATCCATTACCACTTTACCTATCAAATTGAGTAGCAATACTAATTTTAGCAGCAATAGGCAGTGTATATCAGGAGTTCAGGACCCATCAGCAGCATACATATATCAATGTTAGCAAATGAAGCGATCAGCCACAGCATGTTTTCACCACAACACGGGCCAATAAGAATCTACCCAGCGCTGCCACAATATATGACTTGCAGATTAGAGAAGAGCCAATAAAAAATCTACCATCATGTTGGTACATGCGCTTGATTGATGAATGTTCTACCTATTAGTGCTAAGCAAGCATTGCACTAAAAAGGACCGTTGCATAGTGTCGGCAACTAAAACGACATCAGGGTTCCAGATGGGAGGCTGTGACCTGTGAGGTTGCCGATGTGATGGAGCAGATGACTTCGAAGAGCGGCAGCAACTGGATCATGACTTGGGGCGAGGAATCCATGGTGGTCATTCTCGTCCACCACGACGGCTCTCCCCTTCGCTCGGCCATTGCATCGGCAACTCCCCAGCGCTTATCTACGGCGCCGGTCGCCTCCACCACCACAGCGCCCCTCCCCGCGCTCCCACCACGCCGCCACACAGATCCAACTCCCCATCGCTGTCGCCCCTGTCAATCCCCATCGATCTCGATCTGGAAAAAAATTGTGAGGGATGCGGCGGATCCTGTCGATCTTGTGTGCATTCGGGGGCCGGGGAGCGAGGACGGGCACCGCGGAGCAAGGGATGGAGGCGCGGCGGCGGAGGGACCGTCGTTCTCGCAGAGCAGGGGGTGGGGCGCAGCGGCGGAGGAACCCTCGTTCTCCTGTGGGCAGCAATTTTAACGACGGAGTCTGGGCTGCGTACGAAACGTTTTTTCACTTACGGTCAGACTGCGGGTTGATTACTAAAACCTTTAAGGGTTTTTTTGCAAAATTGCTGACGACGTACGACCAGAAGCCATCGCTGGTTTATTAGTAGGTAAGATTTATCACATTTCTACATTATTTCGCTTATCCGATCATTGCTTCTTGGTCCCCCGGTCATTGGATTTTTGGCCCCCCTATACTCAAATTCTGGACCCGCCCCTGAAAGGCACTAACATGGGATGACCCTATTAGCATTGATCTCAAAATTTTCCTTTTAGAGAGGTATTACTAGATCGATTGAGTTTGTTGATTATTTTTATTTTGTTTTCTTCTTTCTTTTATTATTTTACTTTGTATTTTTCTATTATTTTTCCTATTTTTAAATAAACCAATTAAAAATTAGAGTAAAATGATTGTTCATGCGTGTAAACGAAAATAACGCTCACACATATGTAAAAACTATTATGTAAGTTCAGAAAAGAGAAAAGTATGTTTTTGGTCTCTCAAGTCCATAAGAAGTTGATATGTGGTGTAGTCGACATGTTGTTGCCCATGTTTATAAATGGGAGAAAAAAATAGGGGACATGTCCTCTCAAACAGCAGCTGCATTTTCTCGGGCACCTTGTGTGTGTTCGCCGAACACACCCACAACGACTTTGCGACAGTCCTGCCCGTGCGACTGCACTGGTCGCCTAACCTCCGCTGCGCGCCACTGCTGTTGTCGTACATGGACGGCTATTGGATGGCGAAGTCCACGGCCGACGTGCCGCTTGAGAAGCTCGGGTTGACGAAGGCTATGGACACGGGCTCGCGGTGCTTGTCGTGGATGCATGTACCTCTGTGTAGTCGCACGCCATCACTCCCCGCCGTTTGCGCCATCGGAACCGCTCGTAGCACTCTTCATCCCCTTCCTGGCATGAAGGGGAGCGCTTCGTCTAGGAGAATTTCATTGTGCGTGTGGTGCACGACCCGAAGTGCCCCACATCCCAGCTCCCGCTTCATAGGAGCACGCTGGGCTTCTAGCATCGTCGGCACGAGGTTGCCTCGACATTATCGGCGAGCAGCTCGTGGCGGGTGAGGTCCAAGTGGAGGAGGAAGCATAGCATGTCACTTTGGAGACCTCCATGGCCATAAACTCAACGTTGTCAACAACCCAACGCGCGACAGCGGCAATGGTACCAAGCGGAAAGTGATGTGACAGGTGCGGCGACACGGGCGAGAACCACGTCAAGTACTCTGTCGTCGTTGGTGTGCTGGGCGGACGCATACCATGTGCTCGAGAAAATTGGCGCGTTTCTGGGTTTTATTGGCATTTTTGGGTTTTGACCAAGTGGCTCTGGTTCTTAAACACAGGGGAATAAATGTCAACCACAAAAAGACTTTTCTTGTAAGAAAATGTTCATTATATATTGAAAAAATGTCATCGTTATTTTAAAAAACTTCATCATTTATTTTTAAAAGTTCAACATATATTTAGAAAAATTATCATGTACATCAAATTATATTAAAAAAAGTTCCGTATCTATTGGAAAAAAATTCGTCATATATTTAAAAAAGCTGACCGTACATAATAAAAATTAAATTTGTATAAAAAGGTGTTCATAGTGATTTTAAAAAAGTTTTCTATTTTAAAAAAGTTTACTACATACAGAAAAAACGGTATGTGTGTATTAAAAACTAGTTTAGCCTACATTAAAAGCTAAGTTTGTATTAAAAAAATCATAGTGTACAAAATAAAAGTTCATACATTAAAATATTGTACTGCAGTTTCAGAATTGATATAGGTTCAGAATTGAGTGGCAGAGATCAGTGTACTATAGTTTTTTCATATATGTTCATAATTCAGTGGTCGAATTTACTGAAATGCAGTGATGTTGTAAACATTTTTCAGTAAAGGCAATGTTGAGGATATCGCTTATCGTTGTCGTCTCGGTCAGCTGGGGATTAGAGATTAATAGGAAATCGGCTGATTAATCTTTTTTATCGGCCGACTATTTATCGGTCATTTTTTGCAAATCTTAGGTTTCCAACACGAAAATATCTTATATTCAACACCAAAAATATTGCATAGAAGTGTTACCTTGATTCCTAGCATTTGAATCCTCGTACAATGAAAAATAAAAATAGGAAAATAGTACATACTGCATAACCAGGTCCACAAAACACAAATAAACATAGTTTCTACAAAAATAGTGCTAGGAATAGGCCCAATTTATCGATAGATTCCCTATAAATCGCTTGTCAGAGCGATAAATCGGCCCAAACGATAAACAATGAAGATAAGGCATAATCTTATCGGCCACCCCCGAAGAAGCGATAAATCGGATGATTTCTTGAACAACAATTGTGTACTTCTACTTGCAGGAGAATATTCCAATTTCTTTACAGCGGTCTTTGAACAAAATGGCATATTTTGTGGGCTGGATGATAGAAGGACATTTTGGGAAGCACTCAAGAGGAGTATGACAATTGTGATGCCAACACGTGGTCTAGGGATGTGATTAATTTCATATTGCAACATTTGGGATATGACATTACTAGTCCCGAGCTACAAGTGTACTGGTTATTGCCTGGGAAGGACATCCTAGATGGCGTGGTTTGTTTATACAATAGGTAAATTGCAGTACTGTGCTTTCTATTGATTTGCGTTGTATTGTGTTGTCATTTAATCATTTATTTGCAATGCATTGCAGCTACATATTGGAAGCAAGGGAGTTCCCTGTGATTTCAATGATGGAATGTATAAAGGGTAAGATTACCGCTAGACATGAGAGCAAGCAGAGAGAGGCAGTAAACAAATGGACTTGTAGGATATGCCCAAAGAGAAAGAAGAAATTATAGAAGGAGATAGAGTTGTATGCAAATTGTTTTCCTAGTCACTCTCGTTTGGGAGTATATTTTGTGATATCAAGAAACTTTACATACCTTGTGGATATTCCAGCAAGGACCTGTGATATCAACCACACATCATCGCCCCAAGCATAGCAGCCCACAAGACAGTTCATGGTAAGCGATACCTGAGGAGAAGGCACAATTTCTTATCAAAGATAGGATCACTATGCTCTGCCGCGGAGCGATCCCACCACCCAAGCCGAAAGCATTGGACCAAAGAGATCCTCCTAGAAAAGCTCAGCACGTTCTGCGGATGCTGCATCTTCTCTTTACCGTTTCTGCGGATGCTATGCTCTGCCGTGGACGCCACGTCAATAAATGCAAGACCCACATTTCATATTCATTAACAAAATGACCTAAGCCACAAATCAACGTTTTTTAGATTAGACTGAGAATCACTTATTTTGTCCCAAATTTGTAAACCGGTGTTTTCTGCTAAAGAAGGCATCAATGTGGTGGTTTTCTGTAAATCATACCAACTATTTGATCTGCTCATTGTAAAAAAAAGTGTGATTGTGAGCTCACTTTAGAAACAGGAAAGGATAATAATCAATGATGCTATGATAAAATAGCGCGACCCCTAAAATACATTATTAGCGTGCTATTTCGTGATATAGCATGCTATTAGCGACACACTGTACATGGATTTATTTAGCAAGCCTTTGCCCAGAACGCTATAGAACGCTATAGCATTCTATTAGGGACACTATATCGTGATATTTTTTCACTGATAATAATACTGGGTTAGCTGGGTTAGCTCTCGCCACTATTATGCAATAGGTTATCAAATGCCCTGGAAGTATCCAAGTATTTGTTTTTGCGGTGGAAGCATACAAGTCTTGCATCCAAGAAAACATGATTATAAAATGCAATCAAGCATGCATATGGAAGGATAGAAGATAACAAAATATAGAAGGATGGGAAAAAGTGCGCGGTATTAGAGAGGCTAGCAATGGTGGAAGGATGGGAAAAAGTGCATATAATCCATGGACTCAATATTAGTCATAAAGAACTCATATACTTATTGCAAAAATTTAGAAGTTATCAAAGCAAAGTATTACACGCATGCTCCTAGGGGGATAGATTGGTAGGAAAATACCATCGCTCATTCCCGACCGCCACTCATAAGGAAGACAATCAATAAATAAATTATGCTCCGACCGAAGGAAATATGTCCTAGAGGCAATAATAAAGTTATTATTTATTTCCTTATTTCATGATAAATGTTTATTATTCATGCTAGAATTGTATTAACCGGAAACATAATACATGTGTGAATACATAGACAAAGAGAGTGCCACTAGTATGCCTCTACTTGATTAGCTCGTTAATCAAAGATGGTTATGTTTCCTAACCATGAACAAAGAGTTGTTATTTGATTAACGGGATCACATCATTAGATGAATGATCTAATTGACATGACCCATTCCGTTAGCTTAGCACTTGATCGTTTAGTATGTTGCTATTGCTTTCTTCATGACTTATACATGTTCCTGTGACTATGAGATTATGCAACTCCCGTTTGCCAGAGGAACACTTTGTGTGCTACCAAACGTCACAACGTAACTGGGTGATTATAAAGGAGCTCTACAGGTGTCTCCAAAGGTACATGTTGGGTTGGCGTATTTCGAGATTAGGATTTGTCACTCCGAATGTCGGAGAGGTATCTCTGGGCCCTCTCGGTAATGGACATCACTTAAGCCTTGCAAGCATTGCAACTAATGAGTTAGTTGCGAGATGATGTATTACAGAACGAGTAAAGAGACTTGCCGGTAACGAGATTGAACTAGGTATTGAGATACCGACGATCGAATCTCGGGCAAGTAACATACCGATGACAAAGGGAACAACGTATGTTGTTATGCGGTCTGACCGATAAAGATCTTCGTAGAATATGTAGGAGCCAATATGAGCATCCAGGTTCCGCTATTGGTTATTGACCGGAGACATGTCTCGGTCATGTCTACATTGTTCTCGAACCGTACGGTCCGCACGCTTAAGGTTTCGATGACAGTTATATTATGAGTTTATGAGTTTTGATGTACCGAAGGAGTTCGGAGTCCCGGATGAGATCGGGGACATGACGAGGAGTCTCGAAATGGTCGAGACGTAAATATCGATATATTGGACGACTATATTCGGACTACGGAAAGGTTCCGAGTGAATCGGGTATTTTTCGGAGTACCGGAGAGTTAGGGGAATTCGCCGGGAAAAGTATTGGGCCTTATTGGGCCATACGGGAAAGAGAGAGGCGCTGCCTAGGGCAGGCCGCGCGCCCCCCCCCCCCCAAGGCCTAGTCCGAATTGGACTAAGGGGAGGGGCCGCGCCCCCTCCTTCTTTCCCTTCTCCCTTCCCTTTCCTTGTCTCCTACTCCTAATACTTGGAAGGACTCCTAGTTGGACTAGGAAAAGGGAGAATCCTACTCCCGGTGGGAGTAGGACTCCCCTAGGGCGCGCCATAGAGAGGGCCGGCCGTCCCCTCCTCCACTCCTTTATATACGGGGGCAGGGGGCACCCCATGGACACACAAGTTGATCTTCGTGATCGTTCCTTAGCCGTGTGCGGTGCCCCCCTCCACCATATTCCACCTCGTTCAGATTGTTGCAGTGCTTAGGCGAAGCCCTGCGACGGTAGAACATCAAGATCGTCACCACGCCGTCATGCTGACGGAACTCCTCCCCGACGCTTTGCTGGATCGGAGCCCGGGGATCGTCATCGAGCTGAACGTGTGCCAAGAACTCGGAGGTGCCGGAGTAACAGTGCTTGGATCGGTCGGACCGGGAAGACGTACGACTACTTCCTCTACGTTGCGTCAACGCTTCCGCTTCGGTCTACGAGGGTACGTAGACAACACTCTCCCATCTCGTTGCTATGCATCACCATGATCTTGCGTGTGCGTAGGAAATTTTTTAAAATTACTATGTTCCCCAACACCGACTTCATCAAATAACGGTTCACCATAAGTGCATGCTACGGGAATCACAAACTTTAACACAAGTATTCTTTAAATTCACAACTACTAAACTAGCATAACTCTAATATTATCACCTCCATATCTCAAAACAATTATCATACTTCAATCTTCTCTTAGTATTCAACGCATTCAAAAGAAAATTTCACATATCTTGAACACCAAGCATATTTATATTAAGCAAATTACCATGCTATTAAGACTCTCAAAATAATTTAAGTGAAGCATGAGAGATCAATAGTTTCTTTAAAACAAACCACCACTGTCCTCTAAAAGATCTAAGTGAAGCACATAGAGCAAAATTATAACGCTCAAAAGATATAAGCGAAGCACATAGAGCAAAACTACATAGCTCAAAAGATATAAGTGAAGCACATAGAGTATTCTATCAAAATTTAATTCATAGATGACTCTCTAAAAAGGTGTGTACAGCAAGGATGATTGTGGCATACTAAAAAACAAATACACAAATAATACAAGACGCTCCAAGCAAAACACATATCATGTTGGTGAATAAAAATATAGCTCCAAATAAATTACCGATGGAAGTGGACGAAAGAGGGGATGCCTTCCGGGGCATCCCCAAGCTTTGACTTTTTGGTGTCCTTGGATTATCTTGGGGGTGCCATGGGCATCCCCAAGCTTAGGATCTTGCCACTCCTTGTCCCATAATCCATCAAAAGAACTCACCCAAAACTTGAAAACTTCACAACACAAAACTCAAAATAGAAAACTCGTGAGCTCCGTTAGCGAAAGAAAACAAAAGACCACTTCAAGGTACTGTAATGAACTCATTCTTTATTTGTATTGGTGTTAAACCTACTGTATTCCAACTTCTCTATGGATTATAAACTATTTTACTAGCCATAGATTCATCAAAATAAGCAAACAACACACGAAAAAAAGAATCTGTCAAAAACAGAACAGTCTGTAGTAATCTGTAGCTAGCGGAAGATCTGGAACCCCAAAAATTCTAAAATAAATTGCTGGACGTGAGGAATTTATCTATTAATCATATGCAAAAAGAATTAACTAAATATCAATCTTCAAATAAAAAGGACAGCAGTTCTCATGAGCGCTAAAGATTCTGTTTTTTACAGCAAGTTCAATAAGACTTTCCCCAAGTCTTCCCAACGGTTCTACTTGGCACAAACACTAATTAAACACAAAAAACACAACCAAAACACAGGATAAATAATTTATTTATTACTAAACAGGAGCAAAAAGTAAGGAACAAAAATAAAATTGGGTTGCCTCCCAACAAGCGGTATCGTTTAAAGCCCCTAGTTAGGCATAACGAGCAAGAATAGATCTAGGTATTGCCATCTTTGGAAGGCAATCCATAAGTGGCTCTCATGATGGTTTCATATGGCAATTTTATTTTCTTTCTTGGAAAGTGTTCCATGCCCTTTTTTAATGGAAATTGGAATCTAATATTTCCTTCCTTCATATCAATAATCGCACCAACCGTTCTAAGGAAAGGTCTACCAAAAATAATAGGGCAAGAAGGATTGCAATCTATATCAAGAACAATGAAATCTACGGGCACATAATTCCTATTTGCAACAATAAGAACATCATTAATTCTTCCCATAGGTTTCTTAATAGTGGAATCCGCAAGATGCAAGTTTAGAGAGCAATCATCAAGATCACGGAAATTTAGCAAATCACACAAAGTTTTGGGGATAGTGGAGACACTAGCACCCAAATCACACAAAGCATAAAACTCATGATCTTTAATTTTAATTTTGATAGTTGGTTCCCACTCATCATAGAGTTTTCTAGGGATAGAGACTTTCAACTCAAATTTTTCTTCATAAAATTGCATCAAGTTATCAACAATATGTTCGGTGAAGGCTTTCTTTTGACTATAAGCATGCAGAGAATTTAGTACGGATTGCAACAAGGAAATACAATCAATCAAAGAGAAACTTCCATAATTAAATTCCTTGAAATCCAATATAGTGGGTTTAGCAACATCTAAATTTTTATTTCTCTCAATCCCACTTTCGTCAATTTCATCATAAACATCTAAATACTCTGAATTTTTGGAACGCATTCTAGGTAAAGGAAGATCATATTCAGTTTCATCAAGATTCATATTGCAAAACAAAGATTTGATAGGGGACACATCAATAACTTTTAGACATCTTGATTTTCAAAAGTATTCGGTTTAGCAGCCATCTTATTGACTAAGGTGGCTTGCATGTCCGAAATTTCAGCAGTCATCTTGTCTAGACAAGCAATTTGGGATCTTATACCCTCAAATTCTTTAGACATATCATCAAGCTCTTTATTCATATAACTCATAAAGCTTTTTTGTTCCTTAAGCTCGTTTCTAAAGAAATTATTATGCTCAAATTGCAAAACCATAAACTTCCTAACGTTGTTTTCGATCTCCTCTAACCTTTTAAGGTGAAGATCACCAAATCTTGGTTAAGCCATCGCGACAAGCAAGCAATCTAACACATGAGCAAACAAAAGCAAACGAGCAAAAAGAGGCAAATAGAGAGGGATGACAGGGAGAGAGAGGGCGAATAAAACGACAAGGGTGAATTGGGGGGAGAGGAAAACGATAGGCAAATAGCAAATAATGTAATGTGAGAGAGAGGGATTGTGATGGGTACTTGGTATGTTGACTTTTGCATAGACTCCCCGGCAACGGCGCCAGAAATGGCTCGTTGTCGGGAGTCAAATTTTGACTTGCGCGAACCTCCCCGGCAACGGTGCCAGAAATCCTTCTTGCTACGTCTTGAGCTTGCATTGGTTTTCCCCGAAGAGGAAGGGATGATGCAGCAGAGTAGCGTAAGTATTTCCCTCAGTTTTTGAGAATCAAGGTATCAATCCAGTAGAATTGCAAGCCATGGATCCATGGCCCATGGTTGCACTAAGATGATCTACGAGGGCAGCACGCCAAAGATAATGTCCTTTATAAGATGAGGGCAGCTCCCCTGTATATGATCAAAACCTTCGGTATCCACGACTGCCCTCAGATTTACCGGACAGCGGAGGAAACCGTAACACGCTTTCTTCAGCTCTCCACAGCCTTGCTCATCAGCCAGGGCCAGGACGGTCGTCGCAGTGCTCACACTGATGTGCTCGCATAGTTTCTTCTCACACATGTGCTTCAATCTTTGGAGGTCATACCTGTCCGCTGCGACGAGCAGGTGCTGTAGCAGGACCCAACTATTCTCACCGGCCTCCGGCACTAGCAGCGAGTCACCGTAGATGAAATCAAGCATCGTCTTGAACACATTTGGGTCCATGTCATTTACCTGTACCATTGTTGATGTGCCTTCCTTCATGGGGCCGAAGAGTAAAGCCCTGAAGACTGTAGACCGGGCCGCAAGGATGCAGCGGTGGGCGGCAAAAGTCTCACCGCCGACCTCAAACACCACGTCGGTGCCCTCCCCGGTCAGGAGAAGGTCCATGAAGTTACGTTGCATGTCAGACGATGGCACCTCGATCTCCTTGAACTCAGAAGTTGTGGTGGTGGTGACATTGTTGATGACCACGATGTCGCACCGGATGGTGAAGCTATCGTTCTTGAAGTGTTTGGATTTCCCCAAGTTCTCTCGTGTCATTAATCTACCGCAGCTGTTCATGCTGTAAGCTTGAAATTCAAATATTTTGAGGCGATGGATACGTGCCGACTCTTGCTTGTCACTCTCATCGATGAAACTGAACTTGTACTGCGCCTTGACGGGTGTTGCAGTTGGTTCCTCGTGCAGGTAAAGATTAAGTGATATGAAGCCATCATCGTCCGGGTAGTAATAGATGCGCCAGGTGTGGCCTCCCACTGTGAATGAGCGAGACACTGCGGATCTGCTGGTGCACGAGTATTCTTCAACGATGAGCAAGTGGTACCCGCTGGCGGCACTGGCGTTGATCACCGGCATTGGGAAGGTGTCCTCCAGGAGCTTACCGCGGGAGATGACAGATACACCCGCGAACGGCATGATGGATTTATGAATCTACTGTCGAAGTAGTTGTACGCGGTACGTTGATTAGGGCAGAAGCTACATTGTCAGGTGTCCGATTTAGCTAGCCGGCGTCAAGTTGAGTCGAGCAGAGGAGGAGACCGGAGGTGCTCGCGGGACTTGACGGTGCAGCGGAGGGCGTGCTCGGGGAAGCGGCGCCAGGCAGGGTTGGAGTGGCGCGGAAAGTGGGGACGGGGTCTGGCAACCACGCCGAGAAGACCGTAAGGCGGCCTGCGGCGGGGAGGAAGGCCAGCTGCGGGGTGGCGGCTAGGGTTCCGCGGTATATAAGGAACTAACGACCCGTCTGATCAAGGGAGATGAACGCTGCCAGCCCTGTGTTTATTCTCTTATAAATCGTTATTTTAGGAAGGGGCTCTACGTTGGTCGCCCGATGGATAGCGAGCACCAAACTGGTTGCTCATATACGAGATGTAAACGAGCACCAAGTCGCGTCGTGTTGGTCACCGACTCTGTTTGTCCCACATTGTGGAATTTTATCAAAAAACAAACACACCTTATATAAAGGAATATAGGGAGTATATTTTTTTAACACCAGTACAAACACACTCCCGCAAACAAACAAAAAACATCAGTACAGACACAAGCGCTCATATATACGCACATACACTCACCCTACTCTATGAACGCACACACGCAAACCCTACTCTATGAGCACCTCCGAGCGACTGAGCAATCATACCTATTGAGCACGGTTTTCATTGTCCCGATCCTTCGCTAAGCTAGGAAGTAAATACAAGGGATCCTAGCCGCCATATATACATGCAATGACAACCGTGCTCAACACCCCGCCCCCCTCCCCGCAGTTGAAGCGTCGACGGAGACGCAAAGACTGGACCGAAAACCCTCGAAAGTCGAGGTAGGCAGTCCCTTCGTCATGACATCGGTGAACTGCTAATCGGTGGGTACATGCAAGACTCGAACCCGACCAAGTGCAACGTGCTCCCAGACAAAGTGAATGTCAAGCATGCGCTACTCCTCCGGCGAGTATGTGTGCGCCGCCTCGACTTTGACGCCGTCACCCATCCCCACCTCCGCTCGCCCTGCCCTTCGGGATCCGAACTGGCTTGCTGCGATGCGTGAGGAGTTCGACGCCCTGCAGGGCAACCGTACGTGGCAGCTTGTCCCGCGGCCTCCCCGTGCCAATGTTATCACTGGCAAGTGGGTTTTCCGCCACAAGACTCGCCCCGACAGTTCCCTCGAGCGCTACAAGGCGCGTTGGGTGGTGCGCGGTTTCCGTCAGCGCGCCGGTCTGGACTTCACCGACACCTTCACCCCGGTTGTCAAACCGGGCACGATTCGCGTTGTCCTCCAACTTGCTGTTTCTCGCGCCTGGCCAGTTCACCAGTTCGACGTGTCCAATGCTTTCTTGCATGGCCATCTCGATGAGCAGGTGTTTTGTCAGCAGCCCACTGGTTTCGTCGACACCGACTATCAGACCACATGTGCTTGCTGTCACTGGCGGAGCTTGAGCCCAAATCATGGGGGGGCATGGGCTGAAGGGGGGGCAAACATAACAAATTTCAGCTTATTTTTGATGGCAAATAGGCCTAATACAAAGAAACATATGCATGGTTTCTTGTGAGCTTGGGGGGCCATGGCCCAGGTTGGCCCCCATGAAGCTCCGCCACTGCTTGCTGTCTCGTTCTCTTTATGGGTTGAAGCAGGCCCCCCCGGGCCTGGTACCAACGAATCGCGGCCTTTCTTCAGGAGCAGGGGTTCCGTTCCACACGATCCGATGCTTCCTTGTTTGTTTATCATCAGGGCGCCGCCACCGCGTACCTTCTCCTTTACATCGACGACATCATCCTGACTGCGTCCTCGCCAGCGGTACTTCAGCAGATCACAGCTTGCCTCGGCATCGAATTCGCCCTCAAGGACTTGGAGGCTCTCCACTACTTCCTCGGCATCGAGGTCGTCTGCCGTGCCACTGGCTTCTTTCTGCATCAGCAGAAGTATGCCTCCGAGCTCCTAAAGCGAGCCGGCATGCTTAACTGCAAGCCTGCTTCCACGCCTGTCGACACGAAGGCTAAGGTGTCCGCCGCCGAGGGATCTCCGGCATCCGACGCTCCCTTCTATCACTCCATTGTCGGTGCTCTCCAGTACCTCATCCTGACGCGTCCGGATATTCAGTATGCTGTCCAGCAGGTGTGCCTCCACATGCATGCTCCTCGTGACACCCATTGGGCTCTGGTGAAACGTATTCTTCGGTATATACGTGGCACCACGGCTATGGGTCTCACCTGACGGCATCACCCGACACCAGCCTCGTCGCCTACTCCGACGCCGACTGGGCTAGGTGTCCCGACACTCGGCGCTCCACCTCCGGCTACTGCGTCTACCTCGAGCCCTCTCTGATCTCGTGGTCGTCTAAACGACAACCCACGGTTTCACGATCGAGCGCCGAGGCCGAGTACAGGGCAGTGGCCAACACCGTCACGGAGTGCTCCTGGCTACGACAGCTGCTTCAGGAGTTGCCATGTGAGGTTCCCAAGGCCACAATTGTCTATTGTGACAACGTGTCTGCGGTCTACCTCTCCGCCAACCCTGTTCATCATCGCCGGACGAAGCATATTGAGCTCGACATTCATTTTGTCCGGGAGCACGTTGCACTTGGTTGTGCTCGAGTCTTGCATGTACCCACCGACCAGCAGTTCGCCGATGTCATGACGAAGGGACTGCCTACCTCAACTTTCGAGGGTTTTCGGTCCAGTCTTTGCATCTCCGGCGACGCTTCGACTGCGGAGGGGTGTTGAGCACGGTTGTCATTGCATGCAGTGGCGGTGCCAGGACCAAAACCTTGTGATGTCAAGCTTTACTGATGATTTTTTTATATATCATAAACAGGAACAAAAAACATCATACTTTATTACAAACAAACATATCTATGCTAGTAGTTTTTTGCTATTATGTATACTTGATGTGCTGTGAGCATCAATAGGAGACTGTTCTCTATTTTAGGTGATTGTTGTGTGGAATTTGCAACATTTGACATGGACTGCCAGTTCATTACAAATTTATCCATTTATCAAACCAAAGACCTGACAAAATAAATCTATTGCTAAGAAAAACGAAATATGTCATTCTTATTCTTAATAAAACAATCTCTTGATTCCTGAAACCTATTATTATTATTATTATTTCTTTGAACTTTCTTGAAACCTAATATTGCTAGTGAGAGAAAAGAAAAATGCAAGACAAAGAAGAGTATTGCAGCGTTGGCAGATAAATAAAACTTACAAATAGAAGTGGAGGGCCTCGTCCTGATGTTGGATCGGATACAGAGTGGTGACTAGTACAGCAGTATTGATCAATTGATTCTGGCGCACTATGCGTCTGCAGCTCACGGGCTCGCGGCTGCCGGATGGCCGGAGGTGGCCGTGCCTGACGCCTCACATGTCACGTCCAGAGTCCAGGCCAAAGATCGGAGGCGCCGGGCGAAGGATGGGAAGACGCTGCGCCGCGGCGGCTGCCCATGGTCATGCGTTAGTATGGGAGGTTGAAGGAGATCACGTAATTTGGGGATCAACGCTGTTAAAGGATTTTAGACTTCTATTATGGCCCAGTAGTGGCCCAACCAATTGTTACGTAAGCAGAGAATAACAGGATAGACGGGCCTGCCGTATGCAGACCTGTGGTCAACTAGGTACGAAAATCCTGTGTAGTCAAGCGACTACGCAGCATGTATATCTGACGGCTAGGATCTTTTGTATTTACTTCCTAGCTTAGCGATATCTCCCGATTCTTTTCCTGTATAGCGGATACGGTTGAGATCTCGTATCCCTTGTATCTATATATGTGCCTAGTGCATGATCAATGAGAAATTATCGATGCACACAATCAATTCTACAATATCATCTTGAGATTTTACTAAGTTACCATAGGCGCTTCGTAGTTGACGGGAACGTCTTCTCTCATTGAACACTTATTGCTGGAATTCCCGAAATAAATTCAGTATAAATACGAGCACTAAGACTTGAACCTTGGTGAACTGGGAATACCACTGTCTATCTAACCATCCAATCATAGATTAGTTCGCAATTTATGTTATATTCAGAACATGATTTTTCTAGCGGCCCGCGCCGGTTTCTATCAGGCAAGCCAGCGTCGTTTGATTCTAACAGGTGATTCGTGCTATATTCCTGTGTATGATCATCATTCCACTTTTGTATAATGTGTGTGGTACAGATGAAGAGAGTATACGTACACAATCCATACAACCTACTGGGTCCACATATTCTCACCACTACTAGGAAAAAGCTCAGAGTATCTCTACTCCTAATGTCTCAGTTGGTAGTCTCCGTTCCTGATTTATTTTCGTCCCACCATTTTCGTCTGAGTTTTTTTCGTCGACTTTTTTTTGTCGGTTTTTTTCATCCCTCGCACCACCACACCCCCACGCACGCATTAAAAATACCGGTCCGAACGAACCAGCGCTCCACCGCTCCTCCCGATCACGTACCTGCTCCCTCCCTCAATCCCCACCTCCGCCGCCGCACCTGATAACCCAAATTGATAGATGCACAACTGCCTTTCGAGGGTAGAGTATTCAACCCAAATTTATTGATTCGACACAAGGGGAGCCAAAGAATATCACTAGTAAAAAACAGGGCTTTGGTTCGGCCAGAAAAGAGCATTAGTACCGGTTGCATTACAAACCGGGACTAATGTGAGCATTAGTCCCGGTTCGAGCGGCTAGGGCACCGTACAGGCATTACTCCCGATTGAAATGGGACCTTTAGTCCCGGTTGGTGCCACGAACCGGGACTAAAGGGTGCGATGCCCATTAGTACCGGTTCGTGGCACGAACCGACACTAATGCCTCAACCCCATTAGTACCGGTTCGTGGCACGAACCGGTACTAAAGGTCCCATTTCAATCGGGAGTAATGCCTGTACGGTGCCCTAGCCGCTCGAACCGGGACTAATGCTCACATTAGTCCCGGTTTGTAATGCAACCGGTACTAATGGTGCAACTTTCAAATCCTACCCCCCCCCCCCCCCCCCCCGTGTATCGCCTTTTCAGTTTTGTAAAAAGCAAAAGAAAATGATAAAAACTTTAAAAGTTAAAATCCTTCGAGATGTAGTTATGTTACTACATCTACTAGTTAGGAAAATTTAAAAACTTAAATTTGGATATGTTTTGCAAAAAGTGTAGGGAAAATGTAAAACGGCTATAACTTTTGCATACAATGTCAAAAAAACGTATAATATATCAAAAAACGGCTATAGGTTACTGGCATTGTCTTTCCTTTATATAGGGGCAAAGGTCACCGGCACTGTCTTTCCTTCTCATCTTTTCTTGTGTCATACGACATTGAGTCCTCCAAATTGATAGATGCACAACTGCCTTTACGGAAAGTAGGGTGACACGTCTAGTGAAGTGGTCACCCAAGAGTGGGGCCTAGTATCGCGCATGGGGGAATGCAACCTAAGTTGGGTGAATACGACCTAAAATATGGTGTGGCACAATTATAGAGTGAAATCACTCCCCCCGACAATCATGACGAACTACTTAGGCAGGGTCACCCAAATAATTGCACCCTTCGTAATAGAGGGCACCTCTAGTTTAGATGATCAAAGCCGTCTGTCGGACCACCACCCTCAGGTTGCCCAGACATAAGAGAACGTTGCACAACTTTTTCAGCTAGCCGCAAACATACGTTCATCAAGTGCCAAGATGGTGGTCGCCATGCTCACACCGATATGCTCGTTCGACTTCTTCTCGCATGTTAATCTCAATCTGCGAAGGTCGTACCTGTCCGCCATAATGAGTAGCTGTTGTAGAAATACACACTCTTCCTCATCCGCTGGCTCTACTGGTAGCAAGCCATGGTAGATGAACCCAAGCATCACCTTGAACCCATCATCTACATCTACCACCGTTTGACCGTCATCATGCCTTCCTTAATGGGGCCGAAGAGCGCAATGCCCTATACACGATAGAGCGGGATAGCAAGATGCAACGGTGGTGGCAAACATATCGCCACCAACTCGTAACACCATGTTGATGTCCTCCCCGGACAGCAGAAGGTTTTTGTGCATGTTAGAAGGTGGCACCGTGCTAGTAAGATGATGCTGGATCGATTAATTCATGAGTAATAAAATAATATAATTGCCATTATACCTGTTCTATGTGTTATTTGTAGTAGTGATAGGATACTTTACTTATACTAGATGTTTAGTTAAGTGTTTTCCCCCATATTTTAGAGCCTTGTTCTGCAGCAAGATCACAAGTATACTTTACTTATAATCATAGCTTCGTACGAAAGTCGAATGCCAAGTTGTCGAAACCGTGCTAATAAGAAGATGTGGAGCCGACTTGGCGTTCGATTTTCATATGAAACTTCGAGAGCTTCTGCTTCTGCATTTCTCAGCTGGATGCCAAATTCCTTTTTTTGCGAAATCGGAACCCAAATTCCTATAGACATAGGCCGCATCTGTGTGATTTCAACATGTGATCTTGCTGCATGCCCTTGTGGTCGATCTATTGAGCACCGCTTACGATACTTTCTACCGGATTTCTGTACGACACATGTTAACAGCCATCTATCGCTTTCGTTCCATGGGTTGCAGCCATCGATCACAGCTTCGTACGAAAATCGAACGCCAAGTTGTCAAAAGCGTAGTGACTTCGCAATCTCTTCGCATGACGCTTGAAGTGGAAGTGGATGCCATAAAAGTGGAGCTGTACACAACTGGACACGTGAAGTAGCAGCTCCCGAAGAGACTTTCGATCTCACAACTAGTTAAACTGGATCATCGTCCTTGGGAGTCAAAGTGGAAATAGTAACAAGACCAGGTACAATAATGAGTATTTAGCTCGCTTACATGTCACTTTTGCCTATGTGGAGGAGAGAGACATGAAAAAATGATGGGAATCCTAATACTAGTACCATTGCGTAATTGTTTTGTGTACTAACCGGACACAATACCAAGTCATGATTAATCCCAAAGTTGATGACCCCGTCCGCTTAACTGATTTCAGACCAATAAGTCTATGTAATGTCATCTATAAAATTGTGGCTAAGTGCTTGGTGAATAGACTTCGGCCCTTGCTTGATGATACCATCTCACCTTATCAGAGTGCGTTTGTGCCGGGGCGTCTGATAACAGATAATGCACTGCTTGCTTTTGAGTGTCTGCAGTTTCTTCAACATGAGAAAAATCTGGACAATAGTTTCTGTGCGTACAAGCTGGATCTTTCAAAGGCGTATGAGAGGGTGGACTGGGGGTTCTTGAAGCAGGCGATGGAAAAGTTGGGCTTCTCTCATCAGTGGGTACAATGGATAATGACATGTGTAACCTCGGTGAGCTATTCAGTAAAATTTAATGGAGCCATCTTGGATTCGTTTGCACCGACGCGAGGGCTTTGGCAAGGTGACCCCCTTTCCCCGTTTTTATTCCTATTCATTGCTGATGGATTGTCTGCACTGCTGAGACAGGGAGTGGAGTGCTACGTCATGAGCTTGCGTTGGTTTCCCCGAAGAGGAAGGGATGATGCAGCAGAGTAGCGTAAGTATTTCCCTCAGTTTTTGAGAACCAAGGTATCAATCCAGTAGGAGCCCACGCTCAAGTTCCTCGTACCTGCACAAAGCGATAGCTACCCGCAACCAACGCGATTAGGGGTTGTCAAGCCTTTCACGGTCACTTACGAGAGTGAGATCTGATAGATAGAATATTTTTGGTATTTTTGATATAAAGATGCAAAGTAAAAAGTAAAAGAAAAGTAAATGGCAAAACAATAAAAATGTGATGGAGATTGATATGATGAGAATAGACCCGGGGGCCATAGGTTTCACTAGTGGCTTCTCTTGAGAGCATAACTTTTCTACGGTGGGTGAACAAATTACTGTTGAGCAGTTGACAGAATTGAGCATAGTTATGAGAATATCTAGGCATGATCATGTATATAGGCATCACGTCCGTGACAAATAGATCGAAACGATTCTGCATCTACTACTATTACTCCACTGATCGACCGCTATCCAGCATGCATCTAGAGTATTAAGTTAAAAATAGAGTAACGCTTTAAGCAAGATGACATGATGTAGAGAGATAAATTCATGCAATATGAAATAAACCCCATCTTGTTATCCTCGATGGCAACGATACAATACGTGTCTTGCTGCCCCTTCTGTCACTGGGAAAGAACACCGCAAGATCGAACCCAAAGCTAAGCACTTCTCCCATGGCAAGAACTACCAATCTAGTTGGCCAAACCAAACGGATAATTCGAAGAGACTTGCAAAGATAACCAATCATATATAAAAGAATTCAGAGAAGATTCAAATATTGTTCATAGATAGACTTGATCATAAACCCACAATTCATCAGTCTCAACAAACACACCGCAAAAGAAGAAGATTACATCGAATAGACCTCCACGAGAGAGGAGGAGAACATTGTATTGAGATCCAAAAAGGGAGAAGAAGCCATCTAGCTACTAACTATGGACCCGAAGGTCTGAGGTAAACTACTCACACTTCATCGGAGAGGCTATGATGATGTAGAAGCCCTCCGTGATGACGGCCCTCTCCGGCGGAGCTCCGGAACAGGCCCCAAGATGGGATCTCGTGGATACAGAAAGTTGCGGCGGCGAAATTAGGTTTTTGACTCCTGTCCTGGTCGTTTGGGGGTACGTGGGTATATATAGGAGGAAGGAGTACGTCGGTGGAGCACCGAGGGTCCCACGAGGCAGGAGGCGCGCCCTAGGGGGGGCGCCCCTACCCTCGTGCGCACCTCTTTGCTTCCTTGCAGTAGGGTCCAAGTCTCCCGGATCACGTTCGGTGAGAAAATCACGTTCCCGAAGATTTTATTCCGTTTGGACTCCGTTTGATATTCCGTTTCTTCGAAACACTGAAATAGGCAAAAAAAACAGCAATTCTGGGTTGGGCCTCCGGTTAATAGGTTAGTCCCAAAAATAATATAAAAGTGGAAAATAAAGCTCAATATAGTCCAAAACAGTAGATAATATAGCATGGAGCAATCAAAAATTATAGATACGTTGGAGACGTATCAGACATCCCCAAGCTTAATTCCTGCTCGTCCTCGAGTAGGTAAATGATAAAAAGAGAATTTTTGATGCGGAGTGCTACTTGGCATAATTTCAATGCAAAATTTCTTAATTGTGGTATGGATATTCAGATTAGAAATATTCAAGACAAAAGTTCATATTGACATAAAGAATAATAACAGTTCAAAATCATATAGTAATTATGTCTTCTCAACAAAATCATATAGTCTGGCTATGCTCTATCTTCACCACACAAAGTATTCAAATCATGCACAACCCCGATGACAAGCCAAGCAATTGTTTCATACTCTAACTTTTTCAAAACTTTTTCAATCTTCACGCAATACATGAGCGTGAGCCATGGACATAACACTATGTGGAATAGAAGGGTGGTTGTGGAGAAGACAAAAAGAGGGGAAGATAGTCTCACATCAACTAGGCGTATCAACGGGCTATGGAGATGCCCATCTAAAGATATCAATGTGAGTGAGTAGGGATTGCCATGCAACGGACGCACTAGAGCTATAAGTATATGAAAGCTCATCAAAAGAAACTAAGTGGATGTGCATCCAACTCGCTTGTTCACGAAGACCTAGGGCAATTTGAGGAAGCCCATCATTGGAATATACAAGCCAAGTTCTATAATGAAAAATTCCCACTAGTATATGAAAGTGACATAACAAGAGACTCTCTATCATGAAGATCATGGTGCTACTTTGAAGCACAAGTGTGGTAAAAGGATAGTAACATTGTCCCTTCTCTCTTTTTCTCTCATTTTTTTATTTGGGCATTTTCTTTTTTTATGGCCTCTTTTTTTCGTCCGGAGTCTCATCCCGACTTATGGGGGAATCATAGTCTCCATCATCCTTTCCTCACTTGGGACAATGCTCTAGAAAATGATGATCATCACACTTTTATTTTTCTTACAACTCAACAATTACAACTCGATACTTAGAACAAATATGACTCTATATGAATGCCTCCGGCGGTGTACCGGGATATGCAATGAATCAAGAGTGACATGTATGAAAGAATATGAATGGTGGATTTGCCACAAATACGATGTCAACTACATGATCATGCTAGCAATATGACAATGATGGAGCGTGTCATAATAAACGGAACGGTGGAAAGTTGCATGGCAATATATCTCGGAATGGCTATGGAAATGCCATGATAGGTAGGTATGGTGGCTGTTTCGAGGAAGGTATATGGTGGGTGTATGATACCGGCGAAAGGTGCGCGATATTAGAGAGGCTAGCAATGGTGGAAGGATGGGAAAAAGTGCATATAATCCATGAACTCAACATTAGTCATAAAGAACTCATATACTTATTGCAAAAATCTAGAAGTTATCAAAGAAAAGTATTACGCGCATGCTCCTAGGGGGATAGATTGGTAGGGAAAGACCATCGCTCGTCCCCGACCGCCACTCATAAGGAAGACAATCAATAAATAAATTATGCTCCGACTTCATCATATAACGGTTCACCATACGTGCATGCTACAGGAATCACAAACTTTAACACAAGTATTCTTTAAATTCACAACTACTAAAGTAGCATAACTCTAATATTATCACCTCCATATCTCAAAACAATTATCATGCTTCAATCTTTTCTTAGTATTCAACGCACCCAAAAGAAAATTTCACATATCTTGAACACCAAGCATATTTATATGAAGCAAATTACCATGCTATTAAGACACTCAAAATAATTTAAGTGAAGCATGAGAGATCAATAGTTTATTTAAAACAAACCACCACCATGCTCTAAAAGATCTAAGTGAAGCACATAGAGCAAAATTATAATGCTCAAAAGATATAAGCGATGCACATAGAGCAAAACCACATAGCTCAAAAGATATAAGTAAAGCACATAGAGTATTCTATCAAAATTTAATTCATAGATGACTCTCTCAAAAGGTGTGTACAGCAAGGATGATTGTGGCATACTAACAAACAAAGACACAAATAATACAAGACGCTCCAAGCAAAACACATATCATGTTGGTGAATAAAAATATAGCTCCAAATAAATTACCGATGGAAGTGGACGAAAGAGGGGATGCCTTTGTTGGGTTTCGTAGTAATTTCAAAAAAATTCGTACGCACACGCAAGATCATGTGATGCATAGCAATGAGAGGGGGAGTATGATCTACATACCTAGTAGATCGACAACGGAAGCGTTTGGTTGATGTAGTCGTACATCTTCACGATCCAACCGATCAAGTACCGAAACTACGGCACCTCCGAGTTCTAGCACGCGTTCAGCTCGATGACAATCCCCGGACTCCGATGCAGCAAAGTGTCGGGGAAGAGTTCCGTCAGCACGACGGCGTGGTGACGATCTTGACGTACTACTACTGCAGGGCTTCGCCTAAGCACCGCTACAATATTATCGAGGACTATGGTGGCTGGGGGCGCCGCACACAGCTAAGGAATAGATCACGTGGATCAACTTGTGTGTCTCTGGGTGCTCCTGCCTCCGTATATAAAGGACTAGAGGGGGGAGGCTGGCCGGCCAAGGAGGGCGCGCCAGGAGAGTCCTACTCCCTCTGGGAGTAGGATTCCCCCCCCCCCCCGCCCAATCCTAGTTGGAATAGGATTCGCGGAGGGGGGAAAAGAGAGAGAGGGGCCGGCCCCCTCTCCTTGTCCTATTCGGACCAAGGCAGGGGAGGGGCGCACGGCCCATGTAGGGCTGCCTCTTCTCTTTTCCACTAACGTCCATCATGGCCCATTTAGCTCCCGGGGGGTTCCGGTAACCTCCCGGTACTCCGGTAAAATCCTGATTTCACCCGGAACACTTCCGGTATCCAAACATAGGCTTCCAATATATCAATCTTTATGTCTCGACCATTTCGAGACTCCTCGTCATGTCCGTGATCACATCCGGGACTCCGAACAACCTTCGGTACATCAAAATGCATAAACTCATAATATAACAATCATCATAACCTTAAGCGTGCGGACCCTACGGGTTCGAGAACAATGCAGACATGACCGAGACATGTCTCCGGTCAATAACCAATAGCGGGACCTGGATGCCCATATTGGCTCCTACATATTCTACGAAGATCTTTATCGGTCAGACCGCATAACAACATACGTTGTTCCCTTTGTCATCGGTATGTTACTTGCCCGAGATTCGATCGTCGGTATTCCAATACCTAGTTCAATCTCGTTACCGGCAAGTCTCTTTACTCGTTCTGTAATACATCATCCCGCAACTAACTCATTTAGTTGCAATGCTTGCAAGGCTTAAGTGATGTGCTTTACCGAGAGGGCCCAGAGATACCTCTCCGACAATCGGAGTGACAAAACCTAATCTCGAAATACGCCAACCCAACATGTACCTTTGGAGACACCTGTAGTACTCCTTTATAATCACCCAGTTACGTTGTGATGTTTGGTAGTACCCAAAGTGTTCCTCCAGTAAACGGGAGTTGCATAATCTCATAGTTATAGGAACATGTATAAGTCATGAAGAAAGCAATAGCAACATACTAAACGATCGGGTGCTAAGCTAATGAATGGGTCATGTCAATCAGATCATTCTCTCAATGATGTGATCCCGTTAATCAAATAACAACTCATTGTTCATGGTTAGGAAACATAACCATCTTTGATTAACAAGTTAGTCAAGTAGAGGCATACTAGTGACACTTTGTTTGTCTATGTATTCACACATGTATTATGTTTCCGGTTAATACAATTCTAGCATGAATAATAAACATTTATCATGATTATAAGGAAATAAATAATAACTTTATTATTGCCTCTAGGGCATATTTCCTTCAGTCTCCCACTTGCACTAGAGTCAATAATCTAGATTACACAGTAATGATTCTAACACCCATGGAGCCTTGGTGCTGATCATGTTTTGCTCGTGGAAGAGGCTTAGTCAATGGGTCTGCAACATTCAGATCCGTATGTATCTTGCAAATCTCTATGTCTCCCACCTGGACTAGATCCCGGATGGAATTGAAGCGTCTCTTGATGTGCTTGGTTCTCTTGTCAAATCTGGATTCCTTTGCCAAGGCAATTGCACCAGTATTGTCACAAAAGATTTTCATTGTACCTGATGCACTAGGTATGACACCCAGATCGGATATGAACTCCTTCATCCAGACTCCTTCATCTAGACTCCTTCATTTGCTGCTTCCGAAGCAGCTATGTACTCCGCTTCACATGTAGATCCCGCTACAACGCTTTGTTTAGAACTGCACCAACTTACAGCCCCACCGTTTAATGTAAACACGTATCCGGTTTGCAATTTAGAATCGTCCGTATCAGTGTCAAAGCTTGCATCAACGTAACCTTTTATGATGAGTTCTTTGTCACCTCCATATATGAGAAACATATCCTTAGTCCTTTTCAGGTATTTCAGGATGTTCTTGACCGCTGTCCAGTGATCTACTCCTGGATTACTTTGGTACCTCCCTGCTAGACTTATAGCAAGGCACACATCAGGTCTGGTACACATCATTGCATACATGATAGATCCTATGGCTGATGCATAGGGAACATCTTTCATATTCTCTCTATCTTCTGAAGTGGTCGGGCATTGAGTCTTACTCAACTTCACACCTTGTAACACAGGCAAGAGCCCTTTCTTTGCTTGATCCATTTTGAACTTCTTCAAAACTTTGTCAAGGTATGTGGTTTGTGAAAGTCCAATTAAGCGTCTTGATCTATCTCTATAGATCTTAATGCCTAATATGTAAGCAGCTTCACCGAGGTCTTTCATAGAAAAACTTTTATTCAAGTATCCCTTTATGCTATCTAGAAATTCTATATCATTTCCAATTAGTAATATGTCATCCACATATAATATCAGAAATGCTACAGTGCTCCCACTCACTTTCTTATAAATACAGGCTTCTCCAAAAGTCTGTATAAAACCAAATGCTTTGATCACACTATCAAAATGTTTATTCCAACTCCGAGAGGCTTGCACCAGTCCATAAATGGATCGCTGGAGCTTGCACACTTTGTTAGCTCCCTTTGGATCGACAAAACCTTCTGGTTGCATCATATATAACTCTTCTTACAGAAATCCATTCAGGAATGCAGTTTTGACATCCATCTGCCAAATTTCATAATCATAAAATGCGGCAATTGCTAACATGATTCGGACAGACTTAAGCATCGCTACGGGTGAGAAGGTCTCATCATAGTCAATCCCTTGAACTTGCCGAAAACCTTTTGCGACAAGTCGAGCTTTGTAGACAGTAATATTACCGTCAGCGTCAGTCTTCTTCTTGAAGATCCATTTATTCTCAATTGCTTGCCGATCATCGGGCAAGTCAACCAAAGTCCATACTTTGTTCTCATACATGGATCCCATCTCAGATTTCATGGCTTCAAGCCACTTTGCGGAATCTGGGCTCACCATCGCTTCTTCATAGTTCGTAGGTTCATCATGATCTAGTAGCATGACTTCCAGAACGGGATTACCGTACCACTCTGGTGCGGATCTTACTCTGGTTGATCTACGAGGTTCAGTAGTATCTTGTTCTGAAGTTTCATGATCATCATCATTAGCTTCCTCACTAACTGGTGTAGGTGTCATAGAAACAGTTTTCTGTGATGTACTACTTTCCAATAAGGGAGCAGGTACAGTTACCTCGTCAAGTTCTACTTTCCTCCCACTCACTTCTTTCGAGAGAAACTCCTTCTCCAGAAAGTTTCCGAATTTAGCAACAAAAGTCTTGCCTTCGGATCTGTGATAGAAGGTGTATCCAATAGTTTCCTTTGGATATCCTATAAAGACACATTTCTCCGATTTGGGTTCGAGCTTATCAGGTTGAAGCTTTTTCACATAAGCATCGCAGCCCTAGACTTTCAGAAACGACAACTTTGGTTTCTTGCCAAACCACAGTTCATAAGGCGTCGTCTCAACGGATTTTGATGGTGCCCTATTTAACGTGAATGCGGCCGTCTCTAGAGCGTATCCCCAAAACGATAGCGGTAAATCAGTAAGAGACATCATAGATCGCACCATATCTAGTAAAGTACGATTACGACGTTCGGACACACCATTACGCTGAGGTGTTCCGGGTGGCATGAGTTGTGAAACTATTCCACAATTTTTCAAATGTACACCAAACTCGTAACTCAAATATTCTCCTCCACGATCAGATCATAGAAACTTTATTTTCTTGTTACGATGATTTTCAACTTCACTCTGAAATTCCTTGAACTTTTCAAATGTTTCAGACTTATGTTTCATTAAGTAGATATACCCATATCTGCTTAAATCATCTGTGAAGGTGAGAAAATAACGATATCCGCCACGAGCCTCAATATTCATCGGACCACATACATCTGTATGTATGATTTCCAACAAATCTGTTGCTCTCTCCATAGTACCGGAGAACGCGTTTTAGTCATCTTGCCCATGAGGCACGGTTCGCAAGTACCAAGTGATTCATAATCAAGTGGTTCCAAAAGTCCATCAGTATGGAGTTTCTTCATGCGCTTTACACCGATATGACCTAAACGGCAGTGCCACAAATAAGTTGCACTCTCATTATCAACTCTGCATCTTTTGGCTTCAACATTATGAATATGTGTGTTACTACTATCGAGATTCAACAAGAATAGACCACTCTTCAAGGGTGCATGACCATAAAAGATATTACTCATATAAATAGAACAACCATTATTCTCTGATTTAAATGAATAACCGTCTCGCATCAAACAAGATCCAGATATAATGTTCATGCTTAACGCTGGCACCAAATAACAATTATTTAGGTCTAATACTAATCCCGAAGGTAGATGTAGAGGTAGCGTGCCGACTGCGATCACATCGACTTTGGAACCGTTTCCCACGCGCATCGTCACCTCGTCCTTAACCAATCTTCGCTTGATCCGTAGTCCCTGTTTCGAGTTGCAAATATTAGCAACAGAACCAGTATCAAATACCCAGGTGCTACTGCGAGCATTAGTAAGGTACACATCAATAACATGTATATCACATATACCTTTGTTCACCTTGCCATCCTTCTTATCCGCCAAATACTTGGGGCAGTTCCGCTTCCAGTGACCAGTCTGCTTGCAATAGAAGCACTCAGTTTCAGGCTTAGGTCCAGGTTTGGGTTTCTTCTCTTGAGTAGCAACTTGCTTGCCGTTCTTTTTGAAGTTCCCCTTCTTCTTCCCTTTGCCCTTTTTCTTGAAACTAGTGGTCTTGTTGACCATCAACACTTGATGCTCCTTCTTGATTTCTACCTCCGCAGCTTTCAGCATCGCGAAGAGCTCGGGAATAGTCTTATTCATCCCTTGCATATTATAGTTCATCACGAAGCTCTTGTAGCTTGGTGGCAGTGATTGGAGAATTCTGTCAATGACGCAATCATCTGGAAGATTAACTCCCAATTGAATCAAGTGATTATTATACCCAGACATTTTGAGTATATGCTCACTAACAGAACTGTTCTCCTCCATCTTGCAGCTATAGAACTTATTGGAGACTTCATATCTCTCAATCCGGGCATTTGCTTGAAATATTAACTTCAACTCCTGGAACATCTCATATGCTCCATGACGTTCAAAACGTCGTTGAAGTCCCGATTCTAAGCCGTAAAGCATGGCACACTGAACTATCGAGTAGTCATCAGCTTTGCTCTGCCAGACGTTCATAACATCCGGCGTTGCTCCTGCAGCAGGCCTGGCACCCAGCGGTGCTTCCAGGACGTAATTCTTCTGTGCAGCAATGAGGATAATCCTCAAGTTACGGACCCAGTCCGTGTAATTGCTACCATCATCTTTCAACTTTGCTTTCTCAAGGAACGCATTAAAATTCAACGGAACAACAACACGAGCCATCTATCTACAATCAAACATAAACAAGCAAGATACTAATCAGGTACTAAGTTTCATGATAAATTTAAGTTCAGTTAATTTACTTAAAGAACTCCCACTTAGACAGACATCCCTCCAATCCTCTAAGTGATTACGTGATCCAAATCAACTAAACCATGTCCGATCATCACGTGAGATGGAGTAGTTTCATTGGTTAACATCATTATGTCGATCATATCTACTATATGATTCACGCTCGACCTTTCGGTCTCCGTGTTCCGAGGCCATATCTGTATATGCTTGGCTCGTCAAGTATAACCTGAGTATTCCGCGTGTGCAACTATTTTGCACCCGTTGTATTTGAATGTAGAACCTATCACACCCGATCATCACGTGGTGTCTCAACACGAAGAACTTCCGCAACGGTGCATACTCAGGGAGAACACTTCTTAATAATTTAGTGAGAGATCATCTTATAATGCTACTGTCAATCAAAGCAAGATAAGATGCATAAAAGATAAACATCACATGCAATCAATATAAGTGATATGATATGGCCATCATCATCTTGTGCTTGTGATCTCCATCTCCGAAGCACCGTCGTGATCACCATCGTCACCGGCGTGACACCTTGATCTCCATCGTAGCATCGTTGTCGTCTCGCCAAGCTTGTGCGTCTACGACTATCGCTACCGTTTAGTGATAAAGTAAAGCATTACATCGCGATTGCATTGCATACAATAAAGCGACAACCATATGGCTCCTGCCGGTTGCTGATAACTCGGTTACAAAACATGATCATCTCATACAATAAAATTCAGCATCATGTCTTGGCCATATCACATCACAACATGCCCTGCAAAAACAAGTTAGACGTCCTCTACTTTGTTGTTGCAAGTTTTACGTGGCTACTACGGGCTTAAGTAAGAACCAATCTCACCTACGCATCAAAACCACAACGATAGTTTGTCAATTTGACTCCGTTTTAACCTTCGCAAGGACCGGGCGTAGCCACACTTGGTTCAACTAAAATTGGAGAAACTGTCACCCACAAGCCACCTCTGTGCAAAGCACGTCGGGAGAACCGGTCTCGCGTAAGCGTACGCGTAATGTCGGTCTGGGCCACTTCATCCAACAATACCGCCGAACCAAAGTATGACATGCTGGTAGGCAGTATGACTTATATCGCCCACAACTCAGTTGTGTTCTACTCGTGCATATAACATCAACATATAAAACCTAGGCTCGGATGCTACTGTTGGGTTTCGTAGTAATTTCAAAAAATTTCCTACGCACACGCAAGATCATGTGATGCATAGCAACGAGAGGGGGAGTATGATCTACATACCTAGTAGATCGACAACGGAAGCGTTTGGTTGATGTAGTCGTACGTCTTCACGATCCGACCGATCAAGTACCGAAACTACGGCACCTCCGAGTTCTAGCACACGTTCAGCTCGATGACGATCCCCGGACTCCGATCCAGCAAAGTGCCGGGGAAGAGTTCCGTCAGCACGACGGCGTGGTGACGATCTTGACGTACTACTGCTGCAGGACTTCGCCTAAGCACCGCTACAATATTATCGAGGACTATGGTGGCTGGGGGCGCCGCACACGGCTAAGGAATAGATCACGTGGATCAACTTGTGTGTCTCTGGGGTGCTCCTGCCTCCGTATATAAAGGACTAGAGGGGGGAGGCTGGCCGGCCAAGGAGGGCGTGCCAGGAGAGTCCTACTGTTGGGTTTCGTAGTAATTTCAAAAATTTCCTACGCACACGCAAGATCATGTGGTGCATAGCAACGAGGGGAGAGTATTGTCTACGTACCCAACGCAGACCGACTGCGGAAGCGATGACACGATGTAGAGGAAGTAGTCGTACGTCTTCTCGATCCAACCGATCAAGCACCGAAACTACGGCACCTCCGAGTTCGAGCACACGTTCAGCTCGATGACGATCCCCGGACTCCGATCCAGCAAAGTGTCGGGGAAGAGTTTCGTCAGCACGATGGCGTGGTGACGATCTTGATGAACTACAGCAGCAGGGCTTCGCCTAAACTCCGCTACAGTATTATCGAGGAATATGGTGGCAGGGGGCACCGCACACGGCTAAGGAATATATCACGTGGATCAACTTGTGTCAACTTGTGTGTCTTTGGGGTGCCTCTACCTCAGTATATAAAGCAGCCAAGGGGGGAGGGGGCGCCGGCCAAGAGAGAGAGGCGCAGGAGGAGTCCTACTCCTACCGGGAGTAGGACTCCCCCCCCAATCCTATTCCAACTAGGATTCCCAAGGGGGAAAGAGGGAGAGGGGTGGCCGGCCACCTCTCCTAGTCCTAATAGGACTAGGCGAAGGGGGAGGCGTGCAGCCCCCTTGGGCTGCCCCTTTCTCCTTTCCACTAAGGCCCATGAAGGCCCATATGGCTCCCGGGGGGTTCCGGTAACCTCCCGGTAACCCGGTAAAATCCCGATTTCACCCGGAACACTTCCGATGTCCAAACATAGGCTTCCAATATATCAATCTTTATGTCTCGACCATTTCGAGACTCCTCGTCATGTCCGTGATCACATCCGGGACTCCGAACAACCTTCGGTACATCAAAATGCATAAACTCATAATATAACTGTCATCGTAACCTTAAGCGTGCGGACCCTACGGGTTCGAGAACAATGTAGACATGACCGAGACACGTCTCCGGTCAATAACCAATAGCGGGACCTGGATGCCCATATTGGCTCCTACATATTCTACGAAGATCTTTATCGGTCAGACCGCATAACAACATACGTTGTTCCCTTTGTCATCGGTATGTTACTTGCCCGAGATTCGATCGTCGGTATCCAATACCTAGTTCAATCTCGTTACCGGCAAGTCTCTTTACTCGTTCCGTAATACATCATCTCACAACTAACATATTAGTTGTAATGCTTGCAAGGCTTATGTGATGTGTATTACCGAGAGGGCCCAGAGATACCTCTCCGACAATCGGAGTGACAAATCCTAATCTCGAAATACGCCAACTCAACATCGACCATTGGAGACACCTGTAGTACTCCTTTATAATCACCCAGTTACGTTGTGACGTTTGGTAGTACCCAAAGTGTTCCTCCGGCAAACGGGAGTTGCATAATCTCATAGTCATAGGAACATGTATAAGTCATGAAGAAAGCAATAGCAACATACTAAACGATTGTGTGCTAAGCTAATGGAATGGGTCATGTCAATCAGATCATTCAACTAATGATGTGACCTCGTTAAATCAAATAACAACTCATTGTTCATGGTTAGGAAACATAACCATCTTTGATTAACGAGCTAGTCAAGTAGAGGCATACTAGTGACACTTTGTTTGTCTATGTATTCACACATGTATTATGTTTCCGGTCAATACAATTCTAGCATGAATAATAAACATTTATCATGAAATAAGGAAATAAATAATAACTTTATTATTGCCTCTAGGGCATATTTCCTTCAGTCTCCCACTTGCACTAGAGTCAATAATCTAGTTCACATCGCCATGTGATTTAATAGCAATAGTTCACATCACCATGTGATTAACACCCATAGTTCACATCGATATGTGATCAACACCCAAAGGGTTTACTAGAGTCAGTAATCTAGTTCACATCGCTATGTGATTAACACCCAAAGAGTACTAAGGTGTGATCATGTTTTGCTTGTGAGATAATTTTAGTCAACAGGTCTGTCACATACAGATCTGTAACTATTTTGCGAATTTCTATGTCAACAATGCTCTGCACGGAGCTATTCTAGCTAATTGCTCCCACTTTCAATATGTATCCAGATTGAGACTTAGAATCATTTGGATCAGTGTCAAAAAACTTGCATCGACGTAACCCTTTACGACGAACCTTTTTGTCACGTCCATAATCGAGAAACATATCCTTATTCCACTAAGGATAATTTTGACCGCTGTCCAGTGATCTACTCCTAGATCACTATTGTACTCCCTTGCCAAACTCAGTGGTAGGGCATACAATAGATCTGGTATACAGCATGGCATATTTTATAGAACCTAAGACTGAGGCATAGGGAATGACTTTCATTCTCTTTCTATCTTCTGTCGTGGTCAGGCTTTGAGTTTTACTCAACTTCACACCTTGTAACACAGGCAAGAAACCTTTTTCTTTGACTGTTCCATTTTGAACTACTTCAAAATCTTGTCAAGGTATGTACTCATTGAAAACTCATCAAGTGTCTTGATCTATCTCTATAGATCTTGATACTTAATATGTAAGCAGCTTCACCGAGGTCTTTCTTTGAAAAACTCCTTTCAAACACTCCTTTATGCTTTGCAGAATAATTCTACATTATTTCCGATCAACAATATGTCATTCACATATACTTATCAGAAATGTTGTAGTGCTCCCACTCACTTTCTTGTAAATACAGGCTTCACCGCAAGTCTGTATAAAACCATATGCTTTGATCAACTCATCAAAGCGTATGTTCCAACTCCGAGATGCTTGCACCAGTCCACAGATAGATCGCTGGAGCTTGCATATTTTGTTAGCACCTTTAGGATTGACAAAACCTTCTGGTTGTATCATATACAACTTTTTTTTAATAAATCCATTAAGGAATGCAGTTTTGTTTATCCATTTGCCGGATTTCATAAAATGCGGCAATTGCTAACATGATTCCGACAGACTTAAGCATAGATACGAGTGAGAAACTCTCATCGTAGTCAACACCTTGAACTTGCCGAAAACCTTTTTTTTGCGACAAGTCGAGCTTTGTAGACAGTAACATTACCATCAGCGTCAGTCTTCTTCTTAAAGATCCATTTATTCTCAATTGCTTGCCAATCATCGGGCAAGTCAACCAAAGTCCATAATTTGTTCTCATACATGGATCCCATCTTAGATTTCATGGCTTCAAGCCACTTTGCGGAATCTGGGCTCACCATCGCTTCTTCATAGTTCGTAGGTTCATCATGATCTAGTAGCATGACCTCCAGAACAGGATTACCATACCACTCTGGTGCGGATCTTACTCTGGTTGATCTACGAGGTTCAGTAGTATCTTGATCTGAAGTTTCATGATCATTATCATTGGCTTCCTCACTAACTGGTGTAGGTGTCACTGAAACAGTTTTCTGTGATGAACTACTTTCCAGTAAAGGAGCAGGTACAGTTACCTCGTCAAGTTCTACTTTCCTCCCACTCACTTCTTTCGAGAGAAACTCCTTCTCTAGAAATGATCCATTCTTAGCAACGAATGTCTTGCCTTCGGATCTGTGATAGAAGGTGTACCCAACAGTTTCCTTTGGGTATCCTATGAAGACACATTTCTCCGATTTGGGTTCGAGCTTATCAGGTTGAAGCATTTTCACATAAGCATCGCAGCCCCAAACTTTAAGAAACGACAACTTTGGTTTCTTGCCAAACCACAGTTCATAAGGCGTCGTCTCAACGGATTTTGATGGTGCCCTATTTAACGTGAATGCAGCTGTCTTTAATGCATAACCCCAAAACGATAGTGGTAAATCGGTAAGAAAGATCATAGGTTGCACCATATCCAATAAAGTACAATTATGACGTTCGGGCACAGTATAGTGGTGTTCCAGGTGGCATGAGTAGTGAAACTATTTCACATTGTTTTTTAACTGAAGGCCAAACTCGTAACTCAAATACTCTTCTCTACGATCAGATCGTAGAAACTTTATTTTCTTGTTACGATGATTTTTCACTTCACTCTGAAATTCTTTGAACTTTTCAAATGTTTCAGACTTGTGTTTCATTAAGTAGATATACTCATATCTGCTCAAATCATCTGTGAAGATCAGAAAATAATGATACTTGCCACGAGCATCAACACTCATTGGATTGCATACATCGGTATGTATTATTTCCAATAAGTCAGTAGCACGTTCCATTGTTCTGGAGAACGGAGTTTTAGTCATCTTGCCCAAAAGGCACGGTTCGCAAGCATCAAATGATTCATAACCAAGTGATTCCGAAAATCCATCTTTATGGAGTATCTTCATGCGCTTTACACCGATATGACCCAAACGGCAGTGCCACAAATAAGTTGCACTATCATTATTAACTTTGCATCTTTTGGTTTCAATATTATGAATATGTGTATCACTACGATCGAGATCCAATGAACCATTTTTCATTGGGTGTGTAACCATATAAGGTTTTATTCATGTAAACAGAACAACAGTTTATTCTCTTACTTAAATGAATAACCGTATTGCAATAAACATGATCAAATCATATTCATGCTCAACGCAAACACCAAATAACACATATTCAGGTTCAACATTAATCCCGAAAGTATAGGGAGTGTGCGATGATGATCATATCAATCTTGGAACCACTTCCAACACACATCGTCACTTCACCCTTAACTAGTCTCTGTTTATTCTGCAACTCCCGTTTCGAGTTACTAATCTTAGCAACTGAACTAGTATCAAATACTGAGGGGTTGCTATAAACACTAGTAAAGTACGCATCAATAACATGTATATCAAATATACTTATGTTCACTTTGCCATCCTTCTTATCTGCCAATCACTTGGGGTAGTTCCGCTTCCAGTGACCAGTCCCTTTGCAGTAGAAACACTTAGTCTCAGGCTTAGGACTGGACTTGGGCTTCTTCACTTGAGCAGCAACTTGCTTGCCGTTCTTCTTGAAGTTCCCCTTCTTTCCTTTGCCCTTTTATTGAAACTAGTGGTCTTGTCTACCATCAACACTTGATGTTTTTCTTGATTTCTACCTTCGTTAATTTCTGCATTACGAAGAGCTTGGGAATCGTTTCCGTTATCCCTTGCATATCATAGTTCATCACGAAGTTCTACTAACTTGGTGATGGTGACTAGAGAATTCTGTCAATCACTATCTTATCTGGAAGATTAACTCCCACTTGATTCAAGCGATTGTAGTACTCAGACAATCTGGGCACATGCTCACTAGTTGAGCGATTCTCCTCCATCTTTTAGCTATAGAACTTGTTGGAGACTTCATATCTCTCAACTCGGGTATTTGCTTGAAATATTAACTTCAACTCCAGGAACATCTCATATGGTCCATGACGTTCAAAAACGCCTTTGAAGTCCCGATTCTAAGCCGTTAAGCATGGTGCACTAAACTATCAAGTAGTCATCATATTGAGCCAGCCAAACGTTCATAACGTCTGCATCTGCTCCTGCAATAGGTCTGTCACCTAGCGGTGCATCAAAGACATAATTCTTCTGTGCAGCAATGAGGATAAACCTCAGATCACGGATCCAATCCGCATCATTGCTACTAACATTTTTCAACACAATTTTTCTCTAGGAACATATCAAAATAAACACAGGGAAGCAACAACGCGAGCTATTGATCTACAACATAATTTGCAAAATACTATCAGGACTAAGTTCATGACAAATTAAAGTTCAATTAATCATATTATTTAAGAACTCCCACTTAGATAGACATCCCTCTAATCCTCTGAGTGATTACGTGATCCAAATCAACTAAACCATGACCGATCATCACGTGAGATGGAGTAGTTTTCAATGGTGAACATCGTTATGTTGATCATATCTACTATATGATTCACGCTCGACCTTTCGGTCTCCGTGTTCCGAGGCCATATCTGCATATGCTAGGCTCGTCAAGTTTAACCTGAGTATTCTGCGTGTGCAAAAACTGGCTTGCACCCGTTGTAGATGGACGTAGAGCTTATCACACCCGATCATCACGTGGTGTCTGGGCACGACGAACTTTGGCAACGGTGCATACTCAGGGAGAACACTTCTTGATAATTTAGTGAGAGATCATCTTATAATGCTACCGTCAATCAAAGCAAGATAAGATGCATAAAAAGATAAACATCACATGCAATCAAATATAAGTGATATGATATGGCCATCATCATCTTGTGCTTGTGATCTCCATCTCCGAAGCACCGTCATGATCACCATCGACACCGGCGCGACACCTTGATCTCCATCGTAGCATCGTTGTCGTCTCGCCAATCTTATGCTTCCACGACTATCACTACCGTTTAGTAATAAAGTAAAGCAATACATCGCGATTGCATTGCATACAATAAAGCGACAACCATATGGCTCCTGCCAGTTGCCGATAACTCGGTTACAAAACATGATCATCTCATACAATAAAATTCAGCATCATGCCTTGACCATATCACATAAAAACATGCCCTGCAAAAACAAGTTAGACGTCCTCTACTTTGTTGTTGCATGTTTTACGTGGCTGCTACGGGCTTAAGTAAGAACCAATCTCACCTACGCATCAAAACCACAACGATAGTTTGTCAAATAGACTCCGTTTTAACCTTCGCAAGGACTGGGCGTAGCCATACTTGGTTCAACTAAAGTTGGAGAGACAGTCGCCCGCAAGCCATCTCTGTGCAAAGCACGTCGAGGGAACCGGTCTCGCGTAAGCGTACGCGTAAGGTTGGTCCGGGTCGTCTCGTCCAACAATACCGCCGAACCAAAGTATGACATGCTGGTAGGCAGTATGACTTGTATCGTCCACAACTCACTTGTGTTCTACTCGTGCATATTACATCAACATAAATAACCTAGGCTCAGATGACACTGTTGGGTTTCATAGTAATTTCAAAAATTTCCTACGCACACACAAGATCATGTGATGCATAGCAACGAGGGGAGAGTATTGTCTACGTACCCAACGCAGACCGACTGCGGAAGCGATGACACGATGTAGAGGAAGTAGTCGTACGTCTTCTCGATCCAACCGATCAAGCACCGAAACTACGGCACCTCCGAGTTCGAGCACACGTTCAGCTCTATGACGATCCCCGGACTCCGATCCAGCAAAGTGTCGGGGAAGAGTTTCGTCAGCACGACGGCGTGGTGACGATCTTGATGAACTACAGCAGCAGGGCTTCGCCTAAACTCCGCTACAGTATTATCGAGGAATATGGTGGCAGGGGGCACCGCACACGGCTAAGGAATAGATCACGTGGATCAACTTGTGTCAACTTGTGTGTCTTTGGGGTGCCTCTACCTCAGTATATAAAGGAGCCAAGGGGGGAGGGGGCGCCGGCCAAGAGAGAGAGGCGCAGGAGGAGTCCTACTCCTACCGGGAGTAGGACTCCCCCCCCCCCCAATCCTATTCCAACTAGGATTCCCAAGGGGGAAAGAGGGAGAGGGGTGGCCGGCCACCTCTCCTAGTCCTAATAGGACTAGGGGAAGGGGGGAGGCGCGCAGCCCCCTTGGGCTGCCCCTTTCTCCTTTCCACTAAGGCCCATGAAGGCCCATATGGCTCCCGGGGGGTTCCGGTAACCTCCCGGTAACCCGGTAAAATCCCGATTTCACCCGGAACACTTCCGATGTCCAAACATAGGCTTCCAATATATCAATCTTTATGTCTCGACCATTTCGAGACTCCTCGTCATGTCCGTGATCACATCCGGGACTCCGAACAACCTTCGGTACATCAAAATGCATAAACTCATAATATAACTGTCATCGTAACCTTAAGCGTGCGGACCCTACGGGTTCGAGAACAATGTAGACATGACCGAGACACGTCTCCGGTCAATAACCAATAGCGGGACCTGGATGCCCATATTGGCTCCTACATATTCTACAAAGATCTTTATCAGTCATACCGCATAACAACATACGTTGTTCCCTTTGTCATCGGTATGTTACTTGCCCGAGATTCGATCGTCGGTATCCAATACCTAGTTCAATCTCGTTACCGGCAAGTCTCTTTACTCGATCCGTAATACATCATCTCACAACTAACATATTAGTTGTAATGCTTGCAAGGCTTATGTGATGTGTATTACCGAGAGGGCCCAGAGATACCTCTCCGACAATCGGAGTGACAAATCCTAATCTCGAAATACGGCAACTCAACATCGACCATTGGAGACACCTGTAGTACTCCTTTATAATCACCCAGTTACGTTGTGACGTTTGGTAGTACCCAAAGTGTTCCTCCGGCAAATGGGAGTTGCATAATCTCATAGTCATAGGAACATGTATAAGTCATGGAGAAAGCAATAGCAACATACTAAACGATCGTGTGCTAAGCTAATGGAATGGGTCATGTCAATCAGATCATTCAACTAATGATGTGACCTCGTTAAATCAAATAACAACTCATTGTTCATGGTTAGGAAACATAACCATCTTTTATTAACGAGCTAGTCAAGTAGAGGCATACTAGTGACACTTTGTTTGTCTATGTATTCACACATGTATTATGTTTCCGGTCAATACAATTCTAGCATGAATAATAAACATTTATCATGAAATAAGGAAATAAATAATAACTTTATTATTGCCTCTAGGGCATATTTCCTTCACCTACTCCCTCTGGGAGTAGGATCCCCCCCCCCCCCAATCCTAGTTGGAATACGATTCGCGGAGGGAGGAAAAGAGAGAGAGGGGCCGGCCCCCTCTCCTTGTCCTATTCGGACCAAGGCAGGGGAGGGGCGCGCGGCCCATGTAGGGCTGCCTCTTCTATTTTCCACTAAGGCCCATCATGGCCCATTTAGCTCCCAGGGGGTTCCAGTAACCTCCCGGTACTCCGGTAAAATCCCGATTTCACCCGGAACACTTCCGGTATCCAAACATAGGCTTCCAATATATCAATCTTTATGTCTCGACCATTTCGAGACTCCTCGTCATGTCCGTGATCACATCCGGGACTCCGAACAACCTTCGGTACATCAAAATGCATAAACTCATAATATAACAGTCATCGTAACCTTAAGCGTGCGGACCCTATGGGTTCGAGAACAATGCAGACATGACCGAGACATGTCTCCGGTCAATAACCAATAGCGGGACCTGGATGCCCATATTGGCTCCTACATATTCTACGAAGATCTTTATCGGTCAGACCGCATAACAACATACGTTGTTCCCTTTGTCATCGGTATGTTACTTGCCCGAGATTCGATCGTCGGTATTCCAATACCTAGTTTAATCTCGTTACCGGCAAGTCTCTTTACTCGTTCTGTAATACATCATCCCGCAACTAACTCATTTAGTTGCAATGCTTGCAAGGCTTAAGTGATGTGCTTTACCGAGAGGGCCCAGAGATACCTCTCTGACAATCGGAGTGACAAAACCTAATCTAAAAATACGTCAACCCAACATGTACCTTTGGAGACACCTGTAGTACTCCTTTATAATCACCCAGTTACATTGTGACGTTTGGTAGTACCCAAAGTGTTCCTCCAGTAAACGGGAGTTGCATAATCTCATAGGTATAGGAACATGTATAAGTCATGAAGAAAGCAATAGCAACATACTAAACGATCGTGTGCTAAGCTAATGGAATGGGTCATGTCAATCAGATCATTCTCTCAATGATGTGATCCCATTAATCAAATAACAACTCATTGTTCATGGTTAGGAAACATAACCATCTTTGATTAACGAGCTAGTCAAGTAGAGGCATACTAGTGACACTTTGTTTGTCTATGTATTCACACATGTATTATGTTTCCGGTTAATACAATTCTAGCATGAATAATAAACATTTATCATGATTATAAGGAAATAAATAATAACTTTATTATTGCCTCTAGGGCACATTTCCTTCAGCCTTCTGGGGCATCACCAAGCTTTGACTTTTTGGTGTCCTTGGATTATCTTGGGGGTGCCATGGGCATCCCCAAGCTTAGGCTCTTGCCACTCCTTGTCCCATAATCCATCACAAGAACTCACCCAAAACTTGAAAACTTCACAATACAAAACTCAAAATAGAGAACTCGTGAGCTCCGTTAGCGAAAGAAAACAAAAGACCACTTCAAGGTACTGTAATGAACTCATTCTTTATTTGTATTGGTGTTAAACCTACTGTATTCCAACTTCTCTATGGATTATAAACTATTTTACTAGCCATAGATTCATCAAAATAAGCAAACAACACACGAAAAACAGAATCTGTCAAAAACAGAACAGTCTGTAGTAATCTGTAGCTAGCGCAAGATCTGGAACCCCAAAAATTCTAAAATAAATTGCGGGACATGAGGAATTTATCTATTAATCATCTACAAAAAGAATTAACTAAATAGAACTCTTCAAATAAAAATTACAGCAGTTCTCGTGAGCGCTAAAGATTCTGTTTTTTACAGCAAGTTCAATAAGACTTTCCCCAAGTCTTCCCAACGGTTCTACTTGGCACAAACACTAATTAAAAACAAAAAACACAACCAAAACAGAGGATAAATAATTTATTTATTACTAAACAGGAGCAAAAAGTAAGGAACAAAAATAAAATTGGGTTGCCTCCCAACAAGCGCTATCGTTTAAAGCCCCTAGCTAGGCATAACGAGCAAGAATAGATCTAGGTATTGCCATCTTTGGAAGGCAATCCATAAGTGGCTCTCATGATGGTTTCATATGGCAATTTTCTTTTCTGTCTTGGAAAGTGTTCCATGCCCTTTTTTAATGGAAATTGGAATCTAATATTCCCTTCCTTCATATCAATAATCGCACCAACCGTTCTAAGGAAAGATCTACCAAGAATAATAGGGCAAGAAGGATTGCAATCTATATCAAGAACAATGAAATCTACGGGCACATAATTCCTATTTGCAACAATAAGAACATCATTAATTCTTCCCATAGGTTACGTAATAGTGAAATCCGCAAGATGCAAGTTTTGAGAGCAATCATCAAGATCGCGGAAATCTAGCAAATCACACAATCTTTTGGGGATAGTGGAGACACTAGCACCCAAATCACACAAAGCATAAAACTCATGATATTTAATTTTAATTTTGATAGTTGGTTCCCACTCATCATAGAGTTTTCTAGGGATAGAGACTTTCAACTCAAGTTTTTCTTCATAAGATTGCATCAAGGCATCAATAATATGTTCGGTGAAGGCTTTCTTTTGACTATAAGCATGCAGAGAATTTAGCACGGATTGCAACAAGGAAATACAATCAATCAAAGAGCAACTTTCATAATTAAATTCCTTGAAATCCAATATAGTGGGTTTAGCAACATCTAAATTTTTATTTCTTTCAATCCCACTTTCGTCAATTTCATCATAAAGATCTAAATACTCTGAATTTTTGGAATGCATTCTAGGTAAAGGAAGATCATATTCAGTTTCATCAAGATTCATATTGCAAAACAAAGATTTGATAGGGGACACATCAATAACTTTTAGATCTTCATCTTGATTTTCAAAAGTATTCGGTTTAGCGGCCATCTTATTGACTAAGGTTGCTTGCATGTCCGAAATTTCAGCAGTCATCTTTTCTAGACAAGCAATTTGGGATCTTATACCCTCAAATTCTTTAGACATATCATCAAGATCTTTATTCATATAACTCATAAAGCTTTTTTGTTCCTTAAGCTCGTTTCTAAAGAAATTATTATGCTCAAATTGCAAAACCATAAACTTCCTAACATTGTTTTCGATCTCCTCTAACCTTTTAAGGTGAAGATCACCAAATCTTGGTTGAGCCATCGCGACAAGCAAGCAATCTAACACACGAGCAAACAAAAGCAAATGAGCAAAAAGAGGCAAATAGAGAGGGATGATAGGGAGAGAGAGAGGGCGAATAAAACGGCAAGGGTGAATTGGGGGGGAGAGGAAAACGAGAGTCAAATGGCAAATAATGTAATGCGAGAGATAGGGATTGTGATGGGTACTTGGTATGTTGACTTTTTGCGTAGACTCCCCGGCAACGGCGCCAGAAATGGCTCGTTGTCGGGAGTCAAATCTTTACTTGCGCGAACCTCCCCGGCAACGGCACGAGAAATCCTTCTTGCTACGTCTTGAGCTTGCGTTGGTTTTCCCTAAAGAGGAAGGGATGATGCAGCAGAGTAGTGTGAGTATTTCCCTCAGTTTTTGAGAACCAAGGTATCAATCCAGTAGGAGCCCACGCTCAAGTCCCTCGTACCTGCACAAAGCGATAGCTACCCGCAACCAACGCGATTAGGGGTTGTCAAGCCCTTCACGGTCACTTACGAGAGTGAGATCTGATAGATAGAATATTTTTAGTTTTTTTGATATAAAGATGCAAAGTAAAAAGTAAAAGCAAAGTAAATGGCAAAACAATATAGAAGTGATAGAGATTGATATGATGAGAATAGACCCGGGGGCCATAGGTTTCACTAGTGGCTTCTCTCGAGAGCATAAGTTTTCTACGGTGGGTGAACAAATTACTGTTGAGCAATTGACAGAATTGAGCATAGTTATGAGAATATCTAGGCATGATCATGTATATAGGCATCACGTCCGTGACAAGTAGATCGAAATGATTCTGCATCTACTACTATTACTCCACTGATCGACCGCTATCCAGCATGCATCTAGAGTATTAAGTTAAAAACAGAGTAACGCTTTAAGCAAGATGACATGATGTAGAGAGATAAATTCATGCAATATGAAATAAACCCCATCTTGTTATCCTCGATGGCAACGATACAATACGTGTCTTGCTGCCCCTTCTGTCACTGGGAAAAAACACCGCAAGATCGAACCCAAAGCTAAGCACTTCTCCCATGGCAAGAACTACCAATCTAGTTGGCCAAACCAAACGGATAATTCGAAGAGACTTGCAAAGATAACCAATCATACATAAAAGAATTCATAGAAGATTCAAATATTGTTCATAGATAGACTTGATCATAAACCCGCAATTTATCGGTCTCAACAAACACACCGCAAAAGAAGAAGATTACATCGAATAGATCTCCACGAGAGAGGGGGAGAACATTGTATTGAGATCAAAAAAGAGAGAAGAAGCCATCTAGATACTAACTATGGACCCGAAGGTCTGAGGTAAACTACTCACACTTCATCGGAGAGGCTATGATGATGTAGAAGCCCTCCGTGATGACGGCCCTCTCCGGTGGAGCTCCGGAACAGGCCCCAAGATGGGATCTCATGGATACAGAAAGTTGCGACGGTGGAATTAGGTTTTTGACTCCTGTTCTGATCGTTTGGGGGTACGTGGGTATATATAGGAGGAAGGAGTACGTCGGTGGAGCACCAAGGGTCCCACGAGGCAGGGGGCGTGCCCTATGGGAGGGGGGGCGCCCCCTACCCTTGTGAGAACCTCTTTGCTTCCTTGCAGTAGGGTCCAAGTCTCCTGGATCACGTTCGGTGAGAAAATCACGTTCCCGAAGATTTTATTCCGTTTGGAATCCGTTTGATATTCCGTTTCTTCGAAACACTGAAATAGGCAAAAAACAGCAATTCTGGGCTGGGCCTCCGGTTAATAGGTTAGTCCCAAAAATAATATAAAAGTGGAAAATAAAGCCCAATATAGTCCAAAACAGTAGATAATATAGCATGGAGCAATCAAAAATTATAGATACGTTGGAAACGTATCATGGAGACGCAAGCTTTCCAACCAATCAAAATATGTAGCCGTGCACCAGGAATATCACATCTATTGTTCGTCGATGATACCCTTCTATTCTTCAAAGCTAATGCCGACCAGGCTATTTATGTGAAGAATGTTATACGTAGATACGCGAGGGCCACGGGCCAGCTCATAAACCCACAAAAGTGCTCTATTCAGTTTGGTGATAGTTGCCCCTTGGTGATGCAGGCGGTGGTCAGACAGGAATTGCAGGTGCAAAAATCCGAGTTTGAAGGGAAGTACCTTGGATTGCCAACACCAGATGGTCGTATGCACAAGGGGAAATTCCAGATGTTGCAGGCGAGTTTGACCAAAAGAAAAATGGCATGGGGTGACACTCTCTCGCAGGCAGGGAAGGAGACTTTGATAAAATCCGTCCTGCAGGCAATTCCTACTTATATTTTGGGAGTGTTCAAATTGCCGTGCTCGGTTTGCGATGACCTCACACGCTTAGTGAGGAACTTTTGGTGGGGTTCAAAGCATGGGCAGCGAAAGACGCATTGGCGAGCATGGGAGAAAATAATTGAACCAAAGGCCAAGGGGGGACTTGGCTTCCGTGACTTCCGCATCTTCAACCAGGCCTTGCTTGCTCGTCAAGCCTGGCGGCTACTCACCAGACCGGATTCCTTATGCTCTCAGGTATTGAAAGCAAAATATTATCCTAACGGGTCCCTTGAGGATACGGTTTTTTCAGGCAATGCGTCCCCAACATGGCACGCGATCCAACATGGCCTCGAGTTGCTTCAGCAGGGGCTTGTGTGGCGAGTGGGCAACGGTGCGAGTATCCGCATATGGCGGGACCCTGGATCTCGCGGCCCACGTCCTATAGGCCAATCACGGCGTGTGGCACATGCCGGCTCCGGCGAGTGTCAGAACTCCTCGAGGACAACGGTCGATGGCGGGTAGGTCTCCTTCAACAATTCTTCACCACCCCGGATGTGGAATGCATCTTGTCGATCAAAACCAGCCCGCAAGGACTGGATGACGTCCTAGCTTGGGCCCCTGACACCCGCGGCATCTTCACTGTACGCGGCGCCTACAACCTTGCCCTGGAAGGGCGAACCAGCACCGCCATGTGCTCCACGAGCAGGGCACCGGACGGCACTCGTGCCGTCTTGAAGGCAGTGTGGGGGTGCCCTGCTCTCTCGAAGGTACGAGTATTTGCATGGCGTGTTACAACGAACTCGCTGGCCACTCTTGAAAATAAGCTTAAGCAAAAGCTCCAGGTCTCTAATATTTGTGTTTTATGTGGAATGGAGCGGGAGGACACATTTCATGCCTTATGCAGGTGTCCCTTGGCGCGGCGATTATGATGGCGATGGCGAGCACATGGAGCATGCCAAAGGTGGATTCCATCGCCAACACAGGCTCAGAATGGATTATTCATCTGCTGGATGGGTGTACCGATGCTGAACGCCTACCAATTATAATGACCCTGTGGCGGAACTGGTACGTTAGAAATGAAATCTATCATGAGAAGCCGGCGCCTCCCGTTGATGCATCTTGCAGGTTCCTCTCTGGATACATTGAAACACTGCTCAATATTCAGCAACACCCCCACAGCTGATGTTGTTAAGGGGAAGACAGCCATCTCCTACGGTGGATGGAGGGAGAAAGGAAAAACAAAAGCTCTCACGACGACCTGCACGCTAGCGCCGGAACGCTGGATAAAACCGCCATTGGGGTGGGCGAAGCTAAATGTTGATGGCTCATGGAAGGAAGAGGAAGGTACAGGAGGCGCAGGAATGATTTTGCGCGACCATCATGGTGCCATCATTTTTGCGTCGTGCAGGTTCATTCAGAGATGTTCGAGTGCTCTCGAGGCCGAGGTAGCGGCATGCATGGAGGGAGTGGCCCTGGCTCTTGAATGGAGCACTGAAAGTCTCATCGTCGAGACGGACTGCACGACGGTGGCGCGCATGATCAGCGACCCTACGGCCAATAGGTCACCTGTAGCAGCTATGGTGGGAGAAACAAGACAGCTTCTTGCTGGTCGTCAGCATGAAATACGAGTCGTCCGGAGAGACCAGAATAAGGCTAGTAATGCACTTGCTCAAATGGGCCGCTCGTTGCCCAAAACTGCTGTGTGGCTTCGGTGCGCTCCTGAAGATGTTGACGTTTTGTGTCAACAAGACTTGAATGACCTTGCTTAAGTAATGGAAGTGTTTAATTCGCAAAAGAAAAAAAAATTCCAACTCCCTACTGGGAATTTTCCTACGGATGAAAACTTATGGATCTAACCCTCCAACTATCGCCCCCCCCCCCCCCCCCCCCCCCCCCCCCCCCATAATTGCCATCTCAACTTGTAAATTAAATTCCATATAATTCATCCGTGCGTGTAGTAAAATGCCCTGGAAGCATACTATCCGAGGATATATCACTGATGGGTCATTTCATTGAAGAAACCGATTTGATCAACCTGCACCGTGTGGGTATTGTAAAATGCAATCATGCATATGTAAGGATAGAAGATACCAAAATAGAGAAGAGCTAGTCATGAGCCAATGAATTAATCATGAAATTGCCTAACTTTCCAACAATAAATTTCTTAAGAAGGGCTACTGAATTAGGCTAGGCGAGGGAAGCATGCTAATGGGAATTTCCTTCATAAGATGCGGGCAGCTCCTCTTCAGATGATCAAACTCTTGTGTCTCTACGAATGCCCTCATGTTGGCCGGTTACTGGAGGAAACGGTAGCACCCATTCTTCAGCCCGTCACAGCTGTGCTGGTCAGCGAGTGTCAGGATGGTTGCTGCCGATCCAATGTCGATGCACTCGCATAGCTTCTTCTCACACATCGCCCTCAGCCGCCGGCGGTCCTACCGATCCGCTGCGATGAGCAGGTGTTGCAGAAGAACGCTCTCGTTCTCATCCACCGGAGGAGCTGGCAGTGAGTCACCGTAGATGAACCACAACATCATGTTGAATACCACAGCGTGCATGTCGTCTATCCGCACGATGGTGGCCGTGGACGACATGCCTTCTTTCATGGGGCCGAAGAGCAATGTCCTGAAGAAAGTAGAGCGGGCCGCGAGGATGCACTTGTGGGCGTTGAACATCTCGCCGCCCACCTCAAACATGACGTCCGTGCCCACACCATCCAGGAGAAGGTTCATAAAGTTCTGCTGCATGTCGGGCGGTGGCACCGGGATCAAGGAAGAAATTTCAATGGGGAGGACATCCTCGTCAAGGACCATGACGTCGCACCGAATGGTGAAACTGTCGTCCCTGATGAATTTCTCCAAGAACTCTGTTTTGATGACCTTTTTATGGTGGTCGCACCGGTCTCGGAACTCAAATATTTTACTGCCACCATGGATACGTGCCCACTCTTGCTTGTCCGTAACTTCAACGAAACTGGACTCGAAATGTGCCTTCACAGGATCTATAGTGCCCTCGACGAGGCAAAGTCGTAGAGTCACGAGGCCGCCATAAGCATGGGGGCAGTAGTAGATGCGCCAACACTGACCGCCGATGATGAAAAAGCAAGAGCCGATGGATCCGCGAATGCGCGAGTGGCCGTCAACGACAAGCAAGTGGTACCCGCTGGCTGTGCTGGCGGTGATGATGTTGTCCTCGAGGAGCTTGCCGCCGGAGATGGCAGATCTACCCGTGAAGGACATGATGATCGATGAATCGGGTGTATCGTGATACAAAGCAAGCTCAGGATATTTATTGCGTGTGTGGCCGAATTCAGTCCGTTGGAACGTCAAGTTATTTGGAATGTCCTGTTTAATATCTGGTCGTGCCAGCTTATACCTCTGAGAAAATTCTTTCCCCAGTATGTTGACGTCCCGGATTTACCATATATACATTTATTCGCTGGAGATTCATAGTACAATACAACCGCATGTTTACCTAGTTTAGTATTGTTTGGATTTTTGCCTTTTGCATGACGCATCTCCTAACCCTGCTTTCCGTTTTCTCTCTCTTATCTCTTCTCCGCTCTATTTGTATTTTTAGTATGACTAGTTTTTGTTAGTATGACTCGGTATCGTCCGTGCGTTGCAACTTCGACACAAATATTCTATCCAAATGATAAGTGTCACATATATAGCAGGAAGCACCCCGGCGCTGACGTTTTCTACAACTAAAGTTGTCATCTAAAAAAAACTAAACTTGCCATTTGAAATGAAAGTTGCCACGTTTGACAACTAAAGTTTTTATACCCACGTCACTAAACTTGCCATAAAAAAGTTCGAAGTAGTCATGTGCTTATGCCACATGCGTGACACTTACCAGGTCCATATTCTAAGGGAAAATTAGATTCAGCCGGCTGATAACAGCGAGACATGGACCGCCTTTCCAACCGTTCGATCAGTGTTTGATCATGCGGCACACATCATCTTCCTCACCGCACATGTTGTTTGCAACATTGGTCATGTTGCAATCAACTGAGCGCAACACAAGGCATTTTGCAGAACGCCAAGCCCATCTGCCTACTCGCTACCTCGTCCAATCCACAACCGCGGCAAAGCCAGGGATAAGCGCCCCACAACGGCTGGTCTTAGACGACCGCCAGCGAAATCACCCCACCACACGCCTCCCCTCCTCCTATTCATTGCCGCGGGAGACAGCCCTTGCACTTCGCCACCATGGAGCTCCGCCACCCCTATGTCGACCCAACAGCCGAGCCCGCCTGAGTAGGCCGCCTCCAGGTCATTGTCGCTCAGCACCACCATGTTGGATCTCCGCCGTCGATTGCCTCCCCGTCGACCGGCTCAACGGATCCAACAAGGAGCGTCGCCAACCTCACCGTCGTCCTATCAGCACCTCCGGCATCGGCCACAGCCACCGCGCCGTACGCTGACGCTCACCCTGCGCTTGGCCCTGCATCGTTGTTTGCAACATCACCTTCAAGACAAGTTTCTGCAACAACGATGTCGTTGCAGAATGGTGGTGGCATGATTTTGCATCACAAATAAGAATGGTGGTAGCTATATTGGATAAGTTGGACACAGGAAAATTTTGCATCACAAATAAGAACTCATACAACTCTCTATTAAAATATAAGAGCGCTTAGGTCACTAAAGTAGTGATCTAAACGCTATTGTATTTCTTTACGGAGGGAGTAATTTGCATTATGTTCACAATAATTTTTGGGGCACGTGCAAGATAGGAATTCTTCATAGAATCATAGCATTACAAATCACTCAACCAAAACAAGCAAACAACAAAGTCTGATGTATAAATTCAACAATGATACACGATGACGATGGGGATTAGTAGATGCATGGTGTGATGTATTAATGTGTCAAACCTTGGATTCTTAGGTCTTGGCTAGTTCCCATTGGTTGGATCCAGAAGATTTGAAAGTGAAGAAGGATGCATGGCGTCGTCACCGTGTGAATTGGATCGGCAGCAGCAGGGTAGGGAGAGCGAGCAGAGGCGGCCGGGCAGGCGAGGGCACAGAACGGCGGCGGCTAATTTCTGCGTACTAATCCAGGTACGGGCTAATCACATGAGAACGCAACGCCAGGATGCATTTCTGTGTAGAAAAATACAAAAGATCTTCTGTAATAAAAATATGATCATTGGCTAGTGTTTCACTTCCCATTGATTAAATACAGTGACCCCGCCATCCTGCAAACATCAAGATGTTCTGATTATGCAGATATACATTCAGCACACACAAATATTTACCAATGGTAGATATGCTCACCCGCGAAAAAAAAGATTATGGGTGTCATATCATCAAAAAAGAGTTGCACATTTTTGTAAGCTAATTTCTTCAGTGGTCCCTTTTTAACGATGCGCGATACTACTATCTGTGCATAATTGATGTAATCCTACAAACAGAATGGAGGAGCATAAGTTATCTCCAGTGAATAGTAGTCTTGCCTACCCCGAAGGGATTCAGTAACATGATTACGCAACCTGCTAGAGCAAATCAGATCAGTAGCAAATATGCAATGAATTTATACCATCTAAAAGAGCACTAAATAATTAAGTTGGGGAATCAAACCTGCATAGAAGGATATGCACGCACGCCAAGATTTGCCAATACAATACCCAAGCATCAGTACTACATGGCATCACGTACTTTTATTCATTGATGGCAGCGTGAGGGATGGGATCAATCTACGCAGCACGCACACATGTATCAGGTCCAGCCAGCGGCAGATGTTGAAGATCTTGATGAACTGGCCATGGCGAATCGAGAACGGCGACGCTGAGCGGAAAGTTGCCGAACTGTCAAGTAGGAGGAGGGCGACACTGCATACGGTGGCTGCGCAACGGAGGCGGGCGTCTTCGATCGACAACCGACTGGTTCTAGAAGCCTCCATGCTAGCAGGCGACGGGCGTGGACCGTCAGGACTTCAAATTCGTCATCTCCAGCATGTTAAGGGAGAAACCTAATTACCTGAGTACTTGATATGGTGTGGACGGAAGCTGGGGAGAACAAACTCTGATGAAGATGGAAGTTTATAGGGGAGAATCGCTCCATTTGTTACTCATGCATTTATGCAGAGAAGATGAATAGCATCGAGAATATGGACGGGGGAGTTAAGTGGGAGATGGGTGGGAGAGTTAATTAGGGAAGGCAGCGACTCCTCATTCATTGTGTGGGCCACGACGGCAGAAAACTATGACGATGCAACAGAACAACTGATGTGGCACATGCGATGATGTGGATGCTCTGCATGTTGAGATAAGTCCTATAGTGGGGATCAATCTCTTAGGTATAATAGATTTGAGGAATACGTGCATTCGCATCGCTAATCACGTAGCATCGCTCGATCATTAGGGAGGGGGGAGGGGGGCGGGGGTGGCAAACATCAACAGTGCAGGGCATGAGGCGACGGCGATGTTTCTGCAACATGATATTTATTGCAAAAAATTGTGCAATAAGGGTCTTGTTGCAGGAATACAAGGAAGATGTCTGAGATGATGTTGCAAATTTTGCCACAAAGGCCTTGTTGCAGGAATTTTCCATCAAGGGTCTTGTTGTAGAAATATAAGGTTATGAAACATGGGTGTTGTTTTTAACAAAGGGAATATATTAATATCACGAAGATACCAATTACCTCAGCTTGTGCAACAATGCAATACCCTAATGACACTATGGATGCACACAACCAAAAAAGAAAAAGAAGCAAAAAAAAAAATCCCGCTACAGTGATCTAGTCTTTAAAGTAGCAGTACAAAAACAACCAAGACAATACCTAAAGTCCAAATTCTTCAAAAGCGACGCCTTCAAAAAAGAAACAGGCACAAGCGCCGTTTTCACCTTAAATCAAGTCACGCAGGACCACCTTCTAAAAAAGGAGAAACTATTTTTTATGCTTTTTTATATTCCTAGCTAAAAAAGAACAAGGAAGGAGACAGGAGAGGTCCAGCAGACTGCACTAACGAGACCTCCTCGTGCAATTGACGGCACCTGCAGCAGCAACATTAGCGTCGATGATTATATAATATACCAAACCAATGCAAACGGGCACGGGTGCACTATTTAATTTGTAGCACGCCTGCACGTTCACGTTTAACATGCCAGTGTCATCAGAATAAGAAGGCCCATTTAATCCCTCGAAAAAAGGCCCACTTAAGATCTTGACCTCCTCTGATCTGTTTCTACAGTCCTTATCTCTATCTCTACCTCTCTACCTACTAATACTAATACTAATTTTTTTTTACTTATATATATATATATATACTAATATATATATATATATTATATATATATATATATATATATATATATATATATTACTAATAAACCACCGATTGCTTCTGGTCGTCCGTCGTCAGTCTTTTTGCAAAAAAGTCCCCCTGTTTCTTAGAAATTAAGCCGCAGTCCTCGTCATAAGTCAGCCTGAACCGGTACGGAAGAGAGAAAAAAAATAGCTCAGCCGCCCGCACCACCCTGCCTCCTCGATCCATCTCCACCTCCAGCCGCCGCCACCTCCTGCCCCGCCCCGCCTCACCGCGCCCCTCCCGACACCGCCGTGCGCCGCCCGTCCCCGACACCGCCACCTCCTGCCCCGCCCCGCCTCGCACCCCCTGCCGCCTCCACCTCCCACCCCGCCCCGCCGCGCGCCGCCCCTTGAACTTCGTCGACGGCCGAATCCAGGATAGCGGCGGCGGGACCTTGCAAGGCGTCGGGGGTTCTCGGGGGCGGCACCATGGTTGCTCTGGCGTGCTGCTGGAAGAAAAGGAGGGAGGACGAGGGAGAGGGAGAGAGAAAACTGGGAGGAAGGAGAGAAACGAGGGTAGGCACGGGCTCCCAGGGGGAGATGGACGAGGACGAGGACGGTCTGGTGCGCTGCTGGTGCAGGGAGGGCAGGTGAGAGGGACGATTGCTCTGTATGTTGTGCGTTGCTGGTGTGCTCCTGTTAGTTGCATATTATACTGCTGTTTTCCTGTTGTTTGTTGATTGATGCTGCTGATGCTACTATTTTGATGCAGCAGCTGCTAATTTCATGTGGAGGACACGCAGGGGCGGACGGCGAGCGAATTGAATCTGGACATTCACCCAGGGAAGCAACATATATCTTCTGATCTTTGTCTTGCCTCCGGTGCAATTTCAGTTTGTCCAGTAGTGCTCTTGACAAATTTCTAGAATGAAGAATGAAATACTTGGAGATAGGCCACCAATTCGGTAAGAATATATATGTCATGGATCTGCTTATAACTATTTTACCGTGCTTAAATTTGGTCGGCAATTTTTAGGCTGTACTGCAGCCTAAATGTGCTCCTGCTTGTTGTTGCTATGCATTTTATATTTCCTGATGTATTATCATTTTTCCCGTTTTTAATCAGTTTGGGGCTTCTAAGAAGAGAAAGTGAATAACTGAATGTGATGGCAGGTGTTGAACTCAGGTTTACACATTGGTGCACATGATGTGTCAATCAAACATACTATAGCCCTCATATAATGGCTACTGCTGTTTGCAAAGTAAGAATCGAATGATGCAAAGAGATTTATGCTGTAGAAGAACTCACAAGGTAGTCTCTGAAGCCCTTTCATTGGAATTTGACGAAATTCACAACCACATAGGTCACACACAATTTAAGCCTCCATGGTATTAAATATGCCATGTCTGTCGGTCCTCTGTTTAGAAATGTTTTAGTCACATATTCTTATGTATTACGGTATGACAAAATTAGAACTTCAGGCCGTTGTTAACCGTGTTTCTCCTTTGTTGGTCTTCTCTTAATTTGTTTGTTTGCTTCAGGATGCCCCTAATTTTCTAACAAATGCATGTGAGTAAAGATTACAATGGCTCAAATAGCATGTAGATTTAATAAACCGAATAATTGATTGTTGGTGTTGTTTTACTGATTAGCTTAGAAGCAGAGACTTAGCATGGGGGACTGCCGCTTGAAGAGATGCAAATGTTGCAACTTCATTAGAGGTTCTATGTTGGAAGTTGTGTGTGTCGGTGGTTCAAGGTTCTTTCCCTTATTCTATTTTTCTCTCTGCAGTTTCTGTGTAATATATGATTTATTCGTTCTAAAAGTTGTATGGTAACGGGCGAGCCTAATCTGAAAATATATTAGGAAAAAGCATGTAAGCTGAAGCCTGGAAAAATGCAGTATGAAAAATGCCTTGATATTCAGTAGCAGTAGTGAGAACATGTATATATTCTGTTGGTGAAAAGTTTTCAGATATACAGTAGTAGTAGCAGTAGAAATGCGCTAGGGGATGTGAACGCCATAGAAATAGCAGAGGCCTACCTTGATATCTGAAAAACACCTTGATATTCAGTAGCAGTAGCAGAATGAAATGCGCTAGGTTTTCTGTTATATAGTCCTTTTGCCCTGTGTTTAATTATTACATGCGCTGCACACTGATCCATGTATATATTCTGTTGGTGAAAAGTTTTGACTATCGAGTTTCGTCAGATATGAGTTTTAGAAATTTTCAGTTACTTTTCTATGCCTACATTCATCTCTGAACCGTTGTGATGGTGATTGTAATACTGTGTTTAAAATATGTCAGTCCATGTGCGAGATCTTCTTTTCAAGATGGCAACCATGATTGTATCAGATATGTGTAATTAATGTGTTTGCATTAGAGCTTTCATAGGGAAATTGCATAAGTTCTTATAAAACCATCTTGTCACACACATTTTTCTGAATGGCAGCTGCAAGTGCCAGGTAGCAGCTTGCACTAGGTTGATTTGAATAGTTACTCTTCTTTTGCACTGGTACTGAAACTTGGTAGTTCACAAGGATTGGCACCATGGACTGGAGAATTGTCGCAAACAACATGGACACACCAGGGGCAGGGGCTGCATGCCGCCAAGTCCAAGGCGACTGCCAAGAAGACTGGGCTCGATGTAGTGACCGAGGAGGCGCAGGCCGCAGGGTATGCTCTTCTAATTAGTATGATGATTTGCATATGTACCAATGCTACTCTCAATGCATTTGCTAACAATCTTCATATTTTCGCATTGAATGTGGAGCTATAAACATATATATGTTTCAGTAGTCATTCAGTAGTGGTCCAGTCGTAATACCTTGCAAGTACCGTGCTAATCAGAAAATTTCTTGATCAAGTTTATTATTATTTCCATTGCACCATACTTTATTTCCATGGTATCAAGTTCTACAAATGCATGTTCTGGTACAATATTTGTTTTTTCAGATGCAGTCTTTTTTGCTAATAAATCTATAGTTCAATCTGGATTCAAAATCTAAGAAATTTATGGCCTGGTGTTGATAGTTGCAGTTACACACTGATGGAATGTGTTTACTTTTTGTTAATAGAAACAGAGAAGCTGATTATTCTGTTTGCACGACGGGTATCCCAAATTCTAATTCAAACATTAGTGATGATATAACAATGTCGTCTACCAAATTGTGATTCGGGCGAGCCTAGCTTAGCTGGGAACCACCGGAGATTGTGTGGTGCACGGGAGACAGAGGCTCCACCAGATATTTTGTCGTGCCCACTAACAACAATGACATGGATAGTGAAGTCATTGCTGGACATGATTGCACTATTTGTAATCTGTTGGGTAGTCCTATTTGGTGGATTGTATCTTCAATATATCCGATCTTTCTCTACAAGGAGCCTACAGTTTGTAATGTTGTATTTCTAAAGAAACCCTGGCATCAGTTGAAATTGTTATCTTAATCCGCTGCAAAATATGTAATCTTGTTTTTGTCTTGATGATATGAAGAGGATGGATGTATTGTTGTGGCATCTTAAAATTAATAGTGATCTCGAAGTTTTCTTACAATACAATGCATTGTGGTAATCCAAGATTGTGGCGTCTGATTTGTTTTGTCTTGGCAATGGAACCGCCATTCCGATCATTCTAAAAAAAGAGGATAGGTGTGTGATTGTCAGAGTAACCACACCACAAAGAAAAGAAAGTGGCGCGACTACCCGCGACAGCAGGATGATCCCTAGGACAGTGTTAATGCATCTGGTTAAGAGTTACAATTGTGCTTGAGTTTACGTATGCTAGCATTTGTATATATGTTAGATATGGGCATAAAGAGGCGACACCAAAGAGTGTGTCGATGATTAGTTAAGAGTCTGACCATTCCAGCAATTATCTTTAAGTAAGACTACAATTCTAAGATGTGTTCTCGCTTTTTTCTTCGATCAGATTTTGTCTTCTCTTTCCTATGACTCAAGATTGTTATAGTAGTCATCCATAGATAAGACTGTAATCTGACGGTGGTCTACAAGAAGGTGAAGTTGATGCTCTTTCGGTGGTACCTCGTCAGTCAGATCATTCATTTAAAGGTGTTGATGCTCTTTTAGTGGTATTCGACAACCTAGCAAATCATTCCTTTAGAGGTGCCTCTAGCATTCTATTTTTATTTTCACTGAAATGTTGTGCTGGTTCTTTGCTGCATCAAAATATTTCATTTGTAATCCTTTTCCTAATGGGGCCAAATTATCTTGTCACTGCAACTTCATGACACTTGAATTTATCTGTTCATCTTCAATCAATCTTCAACAATGAATTAAATCTTTTTAAGAGTTATAAATGTTTTTTCTTTGTTCATAACCTTTAGTGTAAATTCGTTTTTTTGCTTGATTGCAGATTTTGTGAACTTTCCCTATGGTATAAGAAAGAAAATCTTTTTATTAGCTTTGGAATGTTACACTTTGCTTTAATTGCTTTGTTGAATGCCTGCACTAGGAGAATTACAGTTTCTCATGTCATGCAATTGGGAAGATCTCGATTGGTGGTTTACACATTTCTTCAACAGGTGCACGGGTACTTATTTTCCCGCCGCAACGCACGGGCACATTTCCTAGACAATGTCACTCCTGCTGTCATGTCATGTTTGCTAATACTTATGGAGCTGTAAAACGATGTTTTTATTTTATAAGCTAGCCCTTCTTATTATGTTTCAGAAGATCGATGATACCCATTACATTACTACAGTGTAATACGCAGAACCTGAGTTTTGGTTGCCAAGAAAATGTATGTGCTAATTCCACAAGAAATTTGTGTTTGAAAAATTATCACTTTATCAGGGAAATATCTTTTATATGCTTAATGAAATCGAATATGATGCTAGATTTGCAGATGACTAAGCGACATAGAAATTCTTGATTTTGTGTTGATGTTTCCGATGGATTCTTTTGTCATATGACATCAGGATGTAGGATGATTGGGTGCACAAGCTTTCTATGAAACATCCAGATCCCGGCAGCGACGTCCTCTGGCATAGTGACAAACGAAGGCAGGGGATAGAGCAGAGCGGGAGGGGTATTGGGTTGATACCGTTGTGGGCATTGTCAGTGCCATGATGGTGGTCAATACACACAGGAGATTCTATTCCTGTGGGCGGATTAAACAGGGCTGAGTAAACTTCATCCATAGAAGATGCATGTGCTGACTAAGTTTAGAGGAGAGAATGGTTCTTTATTCTGTTCAAACGCGGATTCATGGAGTACCAAATGACTTCTCCTTATTGTACAGGAGTGCTAGTGAGAGGCTCATATCTTTGCGATTTTATTACAGGGAGCTGAACCGCTTCTTAACCTGTCATAAAAGACGCCATTGTGGGGGTTCCACTACTGCAAAACTACATTCAGAGCAATCTCTGTGACTTCTGAAGAAAAATAACTGCTATTTGCATTCCTTTTGCGTTTGCATGGAAACCATTGTACTTCCATTTTCATTGCCAGTACTTTCCATACTTGCATATTTCTTATGCACCTTATGACCTGTTGTTGGCCTATTATAATTTCCTTTTCATTGAAGGTAATGGTAAAAAATAAGAATATGCTACTTTGCGACGCACACATGTCATGTTTAACCAGCTGACTTCTTGGATGGTTTATGGTATTCCTCAAGATCATTAGTACCAACAATGTTTTTTCTCATGAATGGCCCATGGTAATTTTATATTGTTTTGCTACTTGAAAGTTGTTTGAGTGGCTAAATTATTTTTCAGGTTTCTAAGAACATATTATTTATTTCTGTTGCATGGATCCTGGCATGCTGACAACAAATTCTTATTTTGAGCCGGATTGTATACTGGACCGAGGTTCTACAGCGGTTGGTTTGCTAGGACTATTACGTGAAGCAGTGTAAGCTCAATTGTCAACACTGAAGAATTCGTTAGAGGAAAGTGCCACAATTTGGAGCTCCGGGAGATTTTTTGAGGTAATGGAAGGTAGTGAATATCTCAGTTATATAAAACCAACATAAGCTTTTGGGCAGCAACATTAGAAGGATCTTTTTTACAGGTTTCATCCAATCCTGAGAAAACAACTTGCTTTTACAAGGCAATCTAGAATAATGTGACCTTGGCAGATTATGTCCATGAAAAAGGTAATGGCCTGTAGGAGACTAGCTGTTTGTTCAGTGAGGAAAGGGGAAACAAATGAGCGACTGACAGTGTTATCTGTAGCCAAGGAACGAGAGGTCAAAGATAGAGCTCAGATGTATTAATGGAGATGCCACACAAATTATCTCCTGAAGCGAGCCACAATGTTGAAAGTTGCATTGGCAAGAGTATGCATCTACCGTCATGTACCTGAAGTGCGGCGTTGTGCTACAATACTCTTAAATATTTGTGACAAATTTAATTTCACGTTGCAACGCACGGGCACTTTTTGCTAGTACACCCTAAAGTCATTAAAAAGGCGATTAGCGTTGCCGGCCGCCCCTCTGCTGCCTCCTGCCTCGGTGTAATTCTCCTACGGTCTAGCTAACTAGCCACCCAAGGTTCATTGATCGCCGGTAGTGAGTTGCAGATTAGTCTACCATGTCATTCGCCGGTGTATCTGTCATCACCGTGAGCTCCTAGGCGCTGACAGCTCTCCTACCTGCCCCAGCGCCAACGGGTACCACTTGCTTGTCGTCCAAGGCCACTCGCGCACGCGCGAATCCAACATATCTCACTGTTTCTCCGTCGGATGCTACCGCTGGAAAATCGTGTATAATCCTGCACTTTATGACCTGGGCGAAAACGGGCGTCGTAGTACTTTGTGTTTTTCTCGACGAGAAAGTAGACACCACAGCAGGGCCCATGAAGCCGCACATCAAGTTTAGCTTCGTTGACGCGACTGACAAGCAAGAGCTGGCACGTATCCATGGTAGCAAAATACTAGAGCTACGAGGCGAGTGCACTGATGCGTTTAAGTACATCGAGAGGGCAGTCTTGGACAAACATCTCAAGAACGACAGTTTCACCATCCGGTGCGACGTCGTGGTCCTAAATCGAACATGGGAGACCGCATTCATTACAGTGCCACCTTTCAACATGCAACAGAACTTCACCGACTTTCTCCAGGCTGGGGAGGGCACCGACGTGGTCTTCCATGTGAGCCACAAGACATTCACCACTCATATGTGTATTCTCGCGGCCCGGTCTACGGTCTTTAGGGCAGCTATCTTTGGCCCCATGAAGGAAGGTACGTCCACGACCGCCACCGTGCATATAGATGATATGGATGCTACGGTATTCAAGGCCATGCTTGGGTTCATCTACAGTGACTCATTTCCAGTGATCGTCGCGGGTGAAAATGAGGGTGCCCTGCTGCATCACTTGCTCCTCGCGGCAGACAGGTACAACCTCCCAACACTTCGGGAGATGTGCGAGAAGAAGCTTCGTGAGCACATAGACGTGAGCACGGTGACCTCCATACTAGGGCTTGCCGAGCAGCATGGCTGTGACGGGCTGAAGAAGGCGTGTTGCAAGTTCCTCCGGTGTCCGGACAACCTGAGGGCAGTGGTGTCCACGAATGGCTTTGATGATTTCTGCAGGAGCTGCCCCACTCTTATGAAGGACATGATCCTTGGCATTCTACCGGCAAAGTAGGACTTCTCCATATTAATGTTAGCTCTTCATATATTCCGTCAATTTTTTCGCGTGCCTTGTTTACTCTCTTTGTCATTGCAGAAGGAAATGGAAAAGGAAATGAAGGCTCTTCAAATTCGATCTAGAAGATTGTAGTAGCCGACGTGTTTTGCAGGTCAAGGTGGTGGGTGCCCTTGGATCACTCATGGATGAGGTCGTCTGCTTTGCAACGAATTGCTTTCTTCAGTTTCGTACCTTTGTTGCTCGCTACGTTGTTGCATGTGTGCGGATGTTTCCTAAAAGTTTCCTGTAAGAGGGGATCTTCGTATCCTCCAGGATGTTGCTATTTCTTTACATGCTGCATTTTGGAACTTTGTGCAAACATCTAGTGATTTCCTTAATTAAATTGGGAGAGAAATTATTTTTTTAAGAAAAAGTAGGAGAAAAGGTGTTTTCACTTCGTTTTTGCCCTTTTAATTCTATTATTTCCTAGGATTGGAGATTTAAATTTAAAATATGGCTTATTCATTGGAAACGATGGAGTTAGAGTTAACCTAGATATATCCAAAACTTCTAAGAGACAAGGCGTACATTTTTAGATACATTAAAACTGAGAATCCTCCCAGCCCTCTTAGGCCATCAACATTTTTAATCATTGGATCGCCATGTCTAATCATTTTCGGTCGTCGGATTTGTTGTTAGTCCCACCTAAATCTCGTGTGCATGCTAACTCGCGTGTCAGGCTACACTGAACTTTTCGGGCTGCTGCTCCGGTGGCTTTTTTGGGCATCTTACGTTCAATTGGGCCTACTGGCCTACTGGCCTGCACTACCATCGTAAAACAAAATGTAGAAATTGCTCGGTTGCTACGTCTGCGAGAAAAAGGAGACGGAGATCCGGCGCTCCGCATGCGAGACAAAGAAGGGGATCCAGCGCCGCGCGAGAGGTGAGAGGCCGGTGCGGGCGGTTGCTGCGAGAGAAAGAGGAGCGGGTGGATAGATCAGTCTTGGCTCTCATGGCACTGGTGCACCCTATCTGTCCGGCGGCGAGTGATGTCGCCACTGCCACATGTACGACCCCCATCTCTCTTGCCTCATGATAGCTCGCTCGCCTCACTACTAGGCAAAGGGCTATAACTAATATGGACATTAATGGCGCACCACATATGTAGTGCGCCACTGCTATATAGCAGTGGTGCATCATGTGTAGGTACGCCATTAATATCCATATCACTAATAGCGTACCACACCCACGGTGCGCCACTACTAACATTTTTTTCCAAACTAGTAATGGCGCACCAGGGCATAGTGCGCCACTACTAGTTTTAACTAGTAATGACGCACCACACACTCTGTGCGCCACTACTAACAAATGTTTTTTTTACTTTTTTTCAAAACTAGTAATGGTGCACCAGTGTATAGTGCGCCATTACTAGTTCAAACTAGTAATGGCGCACCACAACCACGGTGCGCCACTACTAACATTTTTTTATTTTTTTGCAACAATTAGTAATGGCGCACCACGTAACAGGTGCGCTATTAGTAACCGTTACTAATGGCGCTTTGTTAGGTGGTGCGCCATTACTAACTCTCTTTGCACCCCCCACCCCCCACCCCCCCGACCGCTTTTTCAGTTTTAGAAAAAATAAAAGAAAATGATGGAAATGTCAAAAAAATAAAATAAAATAAGTTCCCCATGTGATATGTGGTCTAGTTGTTTGGAAAATTTACAAATATGAATTTCGATATTATTTGCAAAATCTCTTTGGAATTTAGTAAAATGGGCATAACTTTTGCATACGAACTCGGATTAAAAAGTTTTTATATAAAAAATCATCTACTCGAAAAGTTACATCTGAATTGAACCGGAGGAGCCCCCGTTCAAGATTTTAAGAATCCCCAAAAATCTAACAGAAGGAAAGATATGGGCCTTTTAAGATCTAGAGGGGGGGAAATGGAAAAAAATTCAAACTTAGTAGTGGCGCACCATTTGCTAGGTGCGCCACTAGTAACAGAAAAAAATGTGGTTTCAATTTTATGTTTTTATTTTTATTTTTTTCAAAATATGATACGTAATATGACCAGGAAGTTTGAAATATTTTTTCAAAATTTCATCACACTCATGAACATGAACCAAGTCCTAGACATCAATAAGGTTTAATGGGATTGATATGATAGATATATCAATAAGTGCCTGTTAAGTGAGTTGGTGCTGGGGTTGGATAGAACTGCAAAGTTAAGCGTGCTTGGGCTGGAGTAGTGTGAGGATTGGTGACCTTCCGAGAAGTTTGACTACGGAGTGCGATTTGACTTGAGATTAAGCATATTGACCTGAGATTAAGCCATAGTGACTCGAGATTAAGAAAAAAACAAAAAAATTGAATTTTTTTTGAAAATTTCTTGAAAAAAAAATCGAAACTTTTTTTTGGAAAAAATTGTTAGTAATGGCACACTTCTATGTGGTGCATCATTACTAAGTCAGATAGTAATGGCGCACTTCTAGGCATTGTAATGGCGCACCTATAGTGTGCCATTACTATTTGTTACTAGTGGTGTGGTAATAGTGGCGCACCTATAGTGCGCCATTAAGGGCAAAAATAGGTGCGCCACTAATTAGTCTTTTCCTAGTAGTGCCTCAGCCCATTCTCATCTCTCTCGCAGGTCCTTGGTAGCCCTAACCGCGCCGATGGCAGAGTCGACGACTCTGGGTCATGTCGCCACTGCCACATGTAAGCCACATCTCCGCCCGCTCCCATCTCTCTTTCGTTCGTAGTAGAAGAACCCTAGCCCACCCCCCTCCACCCCTTTGCTCGATTCTTCATTTTCGTGGGAGCTATAACAGCGCGAAAGGCAGTGTCGTGTCGGCAAGGCAAGAACTCAGCCACGCCAGGATATACCTCAGCCACACTTTTCTAGGGACGCAAAGGGTAAAGATTTTTTTTATTTTCTTTATTAATTCTTCATTTCTAATTTGATGTTGCTATTTTGATTCCTTGAAGTGAGTCATGTTGACATCCTCACATTCATTGGAACAGGTGAACAGAGATCAAAAACACCCGTGCCAATCGTGACCATCAGTCAATGTCAAATCACATTCATCATGTAGCCCAAAGGAGAGCCACATAATTGAGCATGAGGTATCACTAATGGAATCAGCTACTTTGCCATCTGCCAGCTCTTTGCCGTCAGCTAGCGGACGGCAAAGAAGCTCTTTGCCGTCCGTGGGCTCTTTGCCGTCTGCTGGCAGACGGCAAAGAATCTTTGCCGTCCGCTGGCAGACGGCAAAGAGAGAGGTGGCCCCCACCCCCCGCCCGTTTGGAAAAAACTTAACGGCCCACCTCTTTGCCGTCTGCCAGCAGACAGCAAAGAGGCAAAAGGGCGGACGGCAAAGATAGGCGGACGGCAAAGAGGACACTACCTAACGGCCCGTACCCCCCCCCGCCCGTTACTCTCTGTTCTCTCCTCGCCGACGCGCCCCGCCACCACTTCCCACCCCACCGCCGCCGCCGCCGCCCGCCGCGCGCCGCCGCCCCCACCACTCGCCGCCGCCCGGTCGCCCCACCACCCGCCGCCCCACCGGCCCCCCGCCCCGTCGCCACTGCCGCCCGGCGCCGTCGCCCCACCACCCGTCCCCCCCCCGCCCCGTCGCCCCCGCCGCCCCGTTGCCCCACCGCCCCGGCCCCCGCCACCCAACCGCCCCGTCGCCCCCCCCCCCGCCCCGGCCCCCGCCGCCCCCCCCCCCCCCCCCGCGCCCCGGCCCCCTGCCGCCCCGCGCCCCACCGCCCCGGGCCCGGCCCCCGCCGCCCCAGGCCGCCCCCGCGCCCCGGCCAGCTCCTCCACCGGGGCCTCCTCCACCGCCCTGCCCCCTCCTCCACCGGCCCTGCCCCAGGTGAGCCCCCCTCCTTTTTTTCTGTTTTTTTCCTTTTTAGTTTTAGTTTAGATTTAGTTTTAGTTTTAGGTTTAGTTTTATTTAGTTTTAGGTTTAGATTTAGTTTTTTCCTTTTTTTCTGTTTTATTAGTTTTAGGTTAATGTTTAGTTTAGATTTAGTTTTAGTTTTAGGTTTAGTTTAGTTTGAGGAAAGATGAAGAAGAAGAGAAAAAGAAGAGAGGAGGAGAAGAAGAAGAGGGAAAAGGAAAGGAAGAAGAAGAGGAGGAGGAGGAGAAGAAAAAAGAAGAAGAGGAAGAAGAAGAAGAAAAAAGAGGAGAGGAGGAGAAGAAGAAGAGGAAAAAGGAAAGGAGGAAGACGAAGAAGAAGAAGAAGAAGAAGAAGAAGAAGAAGAAGAAGAAGAAGAAGAAGAAGAAGAAGAAGAAGAAGAAGAAGAAGAAGGAAAAAAAAGGAAGAAAAGGGAAAGGAGGAAGAAGAAGAAAAGGAAAAAAACCGACCCGGCACGGTACCCGACACCCCGAGACGACACCCCGACCCCGAGACCCCGACCCCGACCCCGAGACCCCGACCCCGACATCCCGACCCCGACCCCGACCCCGACACCCCGACCCCGACACCCCGACCCTGACCCCGACACCCCGACCCCCCAAGCCTGACCCGACACCCCGACCCCGACCCCGACACCCCGACCCCGACCCGACACGGTACCCAGACCCCGACCCGGCACCCCGACATGACACCCCGACCCCGAGACCCCGACCCCGACCCCGAGACCCCGACCCCGACACCCGACCCCGACACCCCGACCCCGACACCCCGACCCCGACCCCGACACCCCGACCCCCAAGCCTGACCCGACACCCCGACCCCGACCCCGACACCCCGACCCCCCGAGCCTGACCCGACACCCCGACCCCGAGCCTGACCCGACACCCTGACCCCGACACCACACCCCGACCCCGAAACAACACCCCGACCCCGAGCCTGACCCGACACCCTGACCCCGACACCACACCCCGACCCCGAAACAACACCCCGACACCGACACCGCACTACCCCGACATCGACACGACACCCCGACCCCCGACCCCGAAACAGCACCCCGACCCCGACACGGCACCCCGACACCGACAGGACACCCCGACCACCGACACCTCCCGAAAAGGTGTTCTTTGGCCTTCCAGAGGCCGACGGGGTCATATATTTGTGAATTATTAGTTAGGTCATATATTTTTCGATTTTGTTATGAAAAACATCATATATAATTGTGTTGATCGTGTAGTTTTAAATGTGCAGTTGTTTCATCGCTGCGAGGTTTGATGATGATACACTTAAGTGATACACATATTATTATTCATGTCGGTCTTTTTTTATGTTGTACTAATTTCGTTTACTGTTTGTCATGGCAGGTGTTGAAAGATGGTGGGCGCTGGTCGGGAGCGTGGTCTGAGGTCTTCCATTCCAGACGCACCTCTCCGCCGAGCATTGCTGGACAGTATGGCCACACCGCCGGGCCCTTCTTCGTCGACCGCGGTGCCCAACAGGGGACGAGGTAGGAAGAGAGGAGGTGGGGCACGTGGTCATGGGAGAGGAGGTAGGGTGACTGCTACGGCGCCTTCCTCGCCGCCACCCCCAGCTGTTTCACCCGAGCACGTGACTGCTAGGGTGGACTCGTCCGAGGAGGAGCCTACACGGACTCCGGTCCACGAGCCTTCGGTCCACGGGTCTTGGGCCCACGAGCCTCGGGTCGACTGGCCTTCGGCCCACGAGAGTTCGGCCCACGTGACCCCGGAGGAGCACACGTCCGGATGGGGTACCTGGCCGGATCAGCCCGAGGAGCCGAGTGGCCATGCTAATGATGGCGGGGAGCCGACTGATCTTGAGGAGGAGGGGGGCACCGTCTACCAGCGTGGTGCTACACGGCTCCCGTCCGTGCCGGTGACCCGCGAGCAGAGGTGGTTGATTTTCCCTGATGGGGAGAGGTACGTAAGTGCATTTAATATTTTTGTACCTTGTGCATTCATGTTTTTTCAAATAACTAATGTGTTGGCCTTGTCATGCTGCAGGGGTTGGGACCACCATCATAGTGTCCGCCGGCCCAACTCCGTCCTTGGAGTTCTTTGCCGGCAAAACTTCCCGGGGTTTGTCACGTTGCCTGGTGAGGGTCGGCTTCCAGAGCTTGGATTGAGCTGGGAGCACTACGTGGCTGCCCCGGCCCCGCCGGATGAGATTATCGACGGTGTCGTCTGCGACACGAGGGCAGACATGGTGATCAGAAAGTTCTGGGTAATTTCTCCTTTACACATTTAAAAATCTTCAACTAGCTAGTTATTAATTGTACTAATCAATATTGTCTCATTTGATTGCAGACATTCTACAGGTGTGAGGAGGGATACGAGGAGGACGCGGCACATGTTATCGAGAACGTCTGCAAGCGCCTACTCCAGAACTTACGGCACGAGGCTCGGGTGTAGGCTGTTCGAGACTACTACGCCTTGCGTGTTATCAAGAAGACCAAGCCGGCGTGCCGCGATAAGTTCCTGAGTAAGGAGCAGTACATGAAGGTAATTCTTAAGGCCTTCTCTACTTAAGTTCCTTCATTTAGTAATTCTTAGCCGTAGCGCTCAAGTTTCTATTTGCTAACTTGGGCGCCTCCGATATGGTGTGCGGATCGGATGGATTGTTGGGAGGTGTTGGTCGATGAGTGGTGCTCAAAACAATGGCTAGCCCTCCACAACGAGGCCAAGGACAAACGTGCCCAAATGGAAGGTGTGCCACACCATCAAGGCAACTCCAACTTATATCAGTTCGGGCGCAACTGGGTATGTGGTTTGCTTCATGATTCATGCAATTCATTCATCATGCTAGCTTGGGCCCTTTAATTACTAATTTTCATTGTTTCTCTCTTTCAGGCACGCTACAATAAGGCGGATAAGGTGCCAGAGGTGTACGACCTGTATGCCATGGCCCACACTGCCTCTTTCAAGAAAGTTAAGGCTTTCTCTCAGTCTGACCTCGATGATGCAAACAACTTCACCAACATCTCCTCCCACAACAAGCTCGTGAGATATAGAGATGAGGGGAAGGCGAGGAAAGGGGAGGACTTTAACCCGAGCAAGGGTCCCATTGATCCAGAGCTGTTGATGATATCTGGTGGTGGGAGGTCCCATGGCTCCATAGCCATTGGAGATGGACTTATCCGTTGTCCTAGCACTCTCCCGGAGATCAAGGCGCGCCAGTCGAGCTCCGCTCCTGAGATAAGGCCTCGTGAACGGCCAGTGCAACTCGCCATCAAGGTTAGTGATACGTACTCAGTTATCTTTCTCCATTACATTGTGTGCGCTTCCATCAATGATTACAAATGGTCATGTGAGTGGTGTTGCAGGCTGCTATACAGAGTGAGAGAGATAGAACGGAGAAACTTCTGGCGGAGGCGGCGGAGAGGTAGCGGGAGTTGGAGGAGAGGACGACAAAGATGATGGAGGAGGAGAGGGCACGGAATGACATGCAGGCAAGGGCCATGTACGAGCTCCTTGTGGTAAGTTTCTTCTGCAGATTAGCCAAAACATTCATGTAGTGTTTGTCTCATTACTAACTAGTATGACCGAGTCATCAAAACCAAATGTGCAGTCTGTGTGCGAGAAGACAGGTCAGACCGCTCCGCCAATGCCAGTGATTGCTCCTGGGACCACGGTGAGTTTTATTTGAATGGACATTACTTGCTAGTCTTAACATTTGAGTGTCATCATGCTAACAAGACATTGGAAATGATCTTTGGTGCAGCGTAACTCCAGACAAGCATCGCACGATCCTTCTCCAGCTACCGACACGAGCCACCCCGCTCCTACACCTCCTGGATCTTGGTAAGTTTATCTAGTGTTTTGCTTAACACATGCATAAAGACCTAGACTTAGCTTTATTTCCTCCAATGCTTACCATAATGACCTAGACTTAGCTTCTTCTCCTCCAAAATGACTTAATAAGCTTACTGACCTCCAAAACCATCCATTTTACCTAAGTTAGCTCTAAAACGATCTGTACTTAGCTTACTTATGTCAAAAATTGCATAATTAGCTTACTTAGCTCATAGACGATCCATTTTACCTAAGTTAGCTCTAAAATGACCCATTTTACCTAGGTTAGCTTATAAATGATCCAGTTCATCCAAGTTAGCTCAAAAATGACCCATTTTACCTAGATTAGCTCCTAAATGATCCATTTTACCTATGTTAGCTTTAAAATGACCCATTTCACCTAGGTTAACTCCAAAATGACCCATCTTACCTAGGTTATCTCATAAACGATCCATTTCAACTAATTTAGCTCATAAACAATCCATTTCACCAAGTTAGCTAAAAAACGATCCATTTCACCTAAATTAGCTCTTAAATGATCCATTTCACCTAAGTTAGCTCAAAAAGATCCATTTCAACTAAATTAGCTCATAAATGATCCATTTCACCTAAGTTAGCTCAAAAACGATCCATTTCAACTAAGTTAGCTCATAAATGATCCATTTCACCTAAGTTAGCTAAAAACGATCCATTTCACCTTAGTTACCTCAAAAACGATCCATTTGACCTTAGTTAGCTCATAAACGACCCATTTCAACTAAGTTAGCTCATAAATGATCCATTTCACCTTAGTTAGCTCATAAATGACCCATTTCAACTTAGTTAGCTCATATATGATCCATTTCATGTAATTTAGCTCATAAATGATATACTCTTCTTGTTCTAGTCTTCTTCTTGTTCTACTCTTGTTGTTCTAGTCTTCTTCTTGTTCTACTCTTCTTGTTCTAGTCTTCTTCTTGTTCTACTCTTCTTCTTGTTCTACTCTTCTTGTTCTAACTTTCTTATTTTTCATTTTGTAGATTTCATTCACTTGACGAAAGCTTGCATAGATGGAGTGCTCCTTATCCCTTTCTCTGTTTCTTTTGTATCGTTGAACTATGCATGTATCGTTGGATGAAACTGTTGTAATATATATGGTTGGATGCCTCTATGTTGAACTTGTTATGTATGATGGAACTATGCATGTAATATATATGGTTGGATGATGAAGTTATGTGTTGGATATCTTATATGTTTGCTCTGTAATGGCCTTTTGAAATATATCTATATATGTCATATATATTTGTGATGAAAATTGTTGGATTTAATAAAAAACAGATAAAAGAGCCAATATGCAGGCTCTTTGCCGTCTGCCACCGACGGCAACGGGCTCTTTGCCGTCTGCCGCGGACGGCAAAGAAGACACGTGGCATCTAGCTATGCTTCCTGGGAGCTGACCCATTGTGACGCCCGGATAGTCAAGCTATAGTAACCTCTGCTAATGATGCCATGTCACCACTCTTACGGTTGTAAATCTCACGATGATTCAATCCCGTTCGAATTCAAAATTTAAAATCAAGTCAAACGGTAAAGTTTTCAAACATTAAAATTAAAATGTTTTAGAGGTGGCAAATAATGCTTAGGTAATTATGGTGGAGGATCACATTTTTTAAAAAATAATTAAAAGCACTAAACTAAATAAAACAGTGGCTTAAACAAATAATTAAATGCATTTTATAAAACATTAAACTATTTTATTAGGTATGAGAAATTCATGTGGCAATAGAGTATTTATAAATACTAATTTAGGGGCTAGTGGTATACTTAATAAAACTAAAATAAATAGAAACTAAGTTAGAAAGGAAAAATAGATAAAAGGAAAAAGCTCAAAACAAAAACAACACAAAAAAACAGACCCCCCCCCCCAACTGGGCCAGACGGCCCAGCTGGCCGACCCACTTGGCCCAGTCGGCCCCTCCCTCTGGCCTATAGGGCAAACCCTAGGCCGCCCCGATTCCCCACGCCCCACTCGCCCACTCCCCCCCCCCCCGCACGACGCCCACTCCCCTCGCTCCTCTCCTCCCCCTGATTCGGGATCTGGATCGGGCGACGCCCCGACCCCGCCACTCGCCCCGATCCCCTCCTCCCGCTCCCTCGCTTGATCTGACGCGCGCCCGCGGCCAAGGTGCCCGACCCCGCTGCCTCTCCCCGGCGACCGCGCCTTCCCACCCCACGACGCCGGCGCCCACCCCGGCGACGCCGGACTCCGTCAACACCGACGCCTCCTCGCCCTCGCGCCGAACTGCCCCGACGTCGCGCCGTTGCCACTCGCCGTCACCTTGTCGGCGTCGCCTTCCTGCCTCTCCCCCGACCGGCTGCCCCGAGCACGCCTTTGCACATCTACAGGGACCCTGTGAGCCCTCATCCCCTTCCTCTCCCCCTCCCGTCGCCGTAGGACGCCACCACCTATGCGCCTGAAACTCTCCGTCCGCTCCCGCGCGTGTGGCCTCGCCTGTCGTCCTCACCCCGCTCGCGCTGTTCGCCACAGCGGCTCCGCGCCTGCGCCCCAGGCCTCGTCTTCGGCCACCTCCCCGCCCGCGCTACCCAACGCGCCCCGCCGCGCCGGCTTTCATCGCCGGAAACGGCCGGCCGGCGAGCCCCGCCGTGGCCACTGCCTCGCCCCCTGCGTGATGTGCGCCTGGGTGCGCCCCGCCCCAGCGCCCGTTAGCGCACCCGCTCCAGTGGCTAGATGGGCCACTAACAGCGGGCCCCACAACCCCTTCCTTTTTACAAAAAATAGGTGTTAAAAAAGAATTAAAAAATAAATAATTAATCAATATAATTAATTAATTAACTTAATTAATTTGGTTAGTTAAACTAATTAAAGTTAATTAGCTTAATTGCCTAATTAGACCAAATTAACTAGTTAGTTAACGAAATAGTCAATGACAGGGGGACCCCACCCCCTGTTGACCAGTCAAACATTGACTGGTCAACTAGGACCCCTCGGGACCCATTGGTCAGCCCCTGGGTGCTCTATGGGTGCACTACACCGGGTGCACTTAGCATTTTTGCTATTGTAATTCGAATTAATAATAAATCCAAAATATTGTTTAAACTTTGAAAAATCATAGTAAATTAACCATAGGCCGGATCGAAAAACTTTGTACATGAAAGTTGCTCAGAACGACGAGACGAACCCGGATACGCAGCCCGTTCGTCCACCGCACACCCCTAACATATCAAACTTGCAACTTTCCCCCTCCGGCTCCTCTGCCCGAAAACACGGAACCCCGGGGATACTTTCCCGGATGTTTTCCCCCTTCGCCGGCATCACCTCATACTGCGTTAGGACACACCTAGCACCGCTCTTTGTCATGTCTTGCGTCGTCTTGCTTATGTTTGCACTGTATTTATTGTTTCTTCCCCCTCTTCTCTTCGGTAGACTACAAGACCGACGCTGCTGCTGCTGCCCAGTTCGACTACGGAGTTGACGACCCCTCTCTTTTGCCAGAACAACGCAGGCAAGCCCCCCTTGATCACCAGATATCGCCTATTCTTCTCTATACTGCTTGCATTAGAGTAGTATAGCATGTTACCGGTTCGGTTACTCCTATTCTGTTGCATAGCCTGTCATTGTTGCTACAGTCATTGATACCTTACTCGCAATCCTAAATGCTTAGTATAGGATGCTAGTTTATCATCATTGGCCCTACATTCTTGTCAGTCTGCCTCGCTATACTATGGGCCGTGATCACTCGGGAGGTGATCACGGGTATATACTATACATACATACATACTATACAGATGGTGACTAAAGTCAGGTCAGCTCGATGAGTACCCGCAAGTGATTCTGATGAGGGGGCTGAAAGGACAGGTGGCTCCATCCCGGTAGAGGTGGGCCTGGGTTCCCGACGGCCCCCGACTGTTACTTTGTGGCGGAGCGACAGGGCAGGTTGAGACCACCTAGGAGACAGGTGGGCCTGGCCCTGTTCGGGCGTTCGCGGATACTTAACACGCTTAACGAGATCTTGGTATTTGATCTGAGTCTGGCCATTTGGTCTATACGCACTAACCATCTATGTGGGAGTAGTTTATTGGTATCCTGACGTCGTGGTATCAGCCGAAGCCTTCTTGACGTCAGCGACTGAGCGGCGCGCGCCGGATTGGACTGGAACGCCACTAGGCTAGGTCTGCTTCCGGCCGCCCAGCAACGTGCAGGTGTGCTCAGGGCGATGGGCCCAGACCCCTGCGCGCATAGGTTTAGACCGGCGTGCTGACCTCTCTATTGTGCCTAGGTGGGGCTGCGACGTGTTGATCTTCCGAGGCCGGGCATGACCCAGGAAAGTGTGTCCGGCCAAATGGGATCAAGCGTGTTGGGTTATCTGGTGCACCCCTGCAGGGAAGTTAATCTATTCGAATAGCCGTGATCTCGGTAACAGGACGACTTGGAGTTGTACCTTGACCTTATGACAACTAGAACCGGATACTTAATAAAACACACCCTTCCAAGTTCCACCGACAACCCGGTGATCGCTTTTCCACAGGGCGACGAGGGGAGGATCGTCGGGTAGGATTATGCTATGATGCTACTGGAGATGCTACTTGGAGATGCTACTGGGGCTACTTGGAGATGCTACTTGGAGATGCTACTTGGAGATTTCAATCTACTCTCTTCTACATGCTGCAAGACGGAGGCTGCCAGAAGCGTAGTCTTCGATAGGACTAGCTATCCCCCTCTTATTCTGGCATTCTGCAGTTCAGTCCACTAATATGGCCTCCTTACACATATACCCATGCATATGTAGGGTAGTTCCTTGCTTGCGAGTACTTTGGATGAGTACTCACGGTTGCTTTCTTCCCCCCTTTTCCCCTTTCCTTTCTTTCTGGTTGTCGCAACCAGATGCTGGAGTCCAGGAGCCAGACGCCACCGTCGACGACGACCCTACTACACCGGAGGTGCCTACTACTACGTGCAGCCCGCTGACGACGACCAGGAGTAGTTAGGAGGATCCCAGGCAGGAGGCCTGCGCCTCTTTCGATCTGTATCCCAGTTTGTGCTAGCCTTCTTAAGGCAAACTTGTTTAACTTATGTCTGTACTCAGATATTGTTGCTTCCGCTGACTCGTCTATGATCGAGCACTTGTATTCGAGCCCTCGAGGCCCCTGGCTTGTATTATGATGCTTGTATGACTTATTTATGTTTTAGAGTTGTGTTGTGATATCTTCCCGTGAGTCCCTGATCTTGATCGTACACATTTGCGTGCATGATTAGTGTACGATTGAATCGGGGGCGTCACAAGTTGGTATCAGAGCCGACTGCCTGTAGGAACCCCCTTCCACACTCCTTGGCCGAAGTCGAGTCTAGACTTTTCAAAACTTTTACTAACATGGCTGTGCGGCCCATGGGCCCACGTCGCCATTGGGTGGTATTAGGATCTTTTACTCCTCGACCTTTACTCTGGGACTCTGATCTCTCTTCTATTCGGGTTAAATGAATTTTGCTAAATCTAACATTAGGATCTCGTTATCACTTTCACCCGGAGAGCCCCTTATTACTGATGATCGTCTGCTGCACCAGAAGACCCTGAAGATACTCTCCGCTGTTAACCCGAGAACTTGTGTTCATCGCGTTTGCAATTCCCCTTCCACCGCAACCCTTATGGATAACTACTTGCAGTTTTTATTCTTACATTCATCCCCAGTTGGTCTTGTTATTACAGGATACCCTGAAAAAAACTCGTCGTTGTTTCGATAATCCTTTGAGCTTACTGCCTCGCTGTTCTTTGTCACCTGAATACCCCTACGGTTAATTCTCGCACTTATCGAGTATCCGCTCATCCCCCAGTTGATCATGTGTTACACAAAAGTCTTCGAAATACCATTCGGTATTCCGAAAATCCTCAGCAACCTATTGCTCTGGAATTTCTTGTTTGCTTTCATTATGATTAATCCCATAAGTATAGTAGTCATATTGGAATCCTTTGTCACCATCATTTTTGCGTCCGTTGATTCAATACGTTGTGAATGTTCACAATCATCGGTTGATCCTTTTAAATTATCCTTCCGGCTCAGATGTCATTTTGAACATGAGCTGGATCTCGACCAATCAAATTACCATCGATGGTATCCCTAAGCCTACTCAACTTATCCATCCTTAAATCAGAGCGTTTTCTTCTGATCCCTTGATTTGAAAATCATAATCCCTTTGTTATTTAAACATTGAATTATTCAGATGTTCTATAAACCGATGCATTTGCATTCTTTCTTCCTCTGATTGGGTATCGATACTCACATCAGCTCCATTGTGGATCGCCATATCCACTGTTGGATTATTATCCGACAGTGTCCTTCATAATTAATCACCTTGTGAGTTCTTTCCCCTGATACATAATGCCTTTGGTACATTGTATCCTCTGCTTGACCAACCATGCTCTGCTTTCGAGCTGGTGGTATTTACTATTGAAGCTTGTGGTATATGTTTCCACGATACCCTGACGGGTTGAACCTATGCCTTCCTTTATATGTGTGAACTCGGAAGTTTTCACGAGTCATACTCATCTGGTATTTCACCAGGTAAAACTTTCAACACTAATGCCTTTATCAAAGCGAGAAGTGAATGGAAGGTTATACATTGAAGAAGTGGGAGTCGACCTTGAACCTTGCGTTCATGCCCATGGACACGATGTATAACTTATCATGGAAGCTGCTCGTAAAAATAATTACCCCTTGTTATAAGTTCATCTTGTATCCGTGGTTCGATCCTTTATGATCGTGGGTTCCGACCATGATTGTTCTCCTTTGATTCTATTTCTCGGACAAGTTAAAGTACTTGCCATCTGCAGATCAGTACGCCTTCCCAACCTCTATTTTGTTCTACCTTCGAGTATTACCCCCTGGTATCTCGAGGATATCAACCCATTGCACTTCATCTTATGAATTTCTGATGAAGTAGTACGTTTCCCCATCACAGTCACTCCACGGGTTATGGGTTGTCATCAACCGAGAACCCTGATTTGTGAATCGAATCAACACTGAGATTCGGTACCCCCAGTACTTTGTGGTTGAGAAGTTTAATACTCCATCCCGTCACTCCTAGCCTGATCGGCTACATCATTATCGTGCTAATTTTAACTGTGCTACCGGGTCCTTAATTCCGGAGCACAACATTCGACGATTGAGCTAAGCTTACGTCGGTTTCCTTGTCTTATCGTTCCATCTTGAACAACAAACTTGATCTCGGGTCTGTGTCCTACTCGTGGTTCCAACAACCTTTCGCTTCATCATTTGTTTGACTTGATGTCATCGTCGATCGATTACATCTTCGTGAAATCTCTCGACAAATGTGTCATGATCATCATCAGTATTCCGAGCTTTTCCAAGATATCAATTCAATTCGTGATGAGAAATACCATCCTTGCCCTCGATGAGTTGTGTTATCATCAGCCACTTATTGCCTTCCCTCCAACACAAACTTGTTCGTGTTTCATGTTATACCTTGAATTCCTTGCTACCCAGCATTGTTCTTCTTTACCTTGGAGTATTACCACCCTTATGTCAAGAATGCCGTGGGAATTTCACCACCTCTTTAGGATTCTTGGTATACTGATACTTCTCACCATCACCATTTTTCTTGGTCCTTGTGTTGATCCCGACCGGGGTACCAACAAGTGAACGATGCTGTTTGGATTCTGCACTTCTAGCAACCCTATTGCTTTGAAGTTAATGGTCGATATTTCCATTCTAAGTCTATTGCTTATTGAGTCATCATTCAAACATTGATCGTGCTACCTAATCCAGATTCCTGGGTGCACCCTACTATCATTGTTCAGTTGTGTATGTTTTCCCTCAAGCATACATCGTTATATCATTTGATCCGACAAATAATATTTCCTTGTTCACCTAATTGTGGAAATTCATCCCTTGGAAATCTCGATGATTTGTTGTTGAGCCTATCAGCTACCACCTTATCCCTTCATTGGTTTAATGTTGGGCTTTTGTTTCGGAACTCGCTTCCGTAGTACATCTCCCGAGAATCTTACAATGTCATCTCGACAATTTGTGTTGCACCTTTCTTCTCAGGCATCCTGAGTCTGAGGTATCCTGACACCAATCAGATCTGAATCTCGGTCAGATATGATGGTTGGAACATATTTCCAAGAGTTATAGCAACGGTCTTTATGTGACCCGGTAAGGTGATGTCGTGCCTAACACACCTGGCCGGAGGCCCTATTGTTATAGATTCCTTTTCAGCAAGGTTATCCATTCTTCCATGAGGAAATTGTAAGACTTATTCTATAAGTTGTTCCTGATGGATCCTTTTTGTTTCCAAAGTCTGATCTTTACCCAATGACCATGTCAATGCTATCTCGAAGCATGTCTGTGGTACTCCGATTTTCAATAAGAACATTCGAAGCCCAATGCTAAATGTTTCTTGCTCAATTATCCAAACACCATTGTATGGGTAATGTCATGAAATTTCTCTCCCCTTACCTAAAGGGTTTTCTACATTATCTCTTGTCGTGGATATCCTGCTCTGCTTGTCCGTGGGAAGGGTATACCCCTGGTACATGTGTCAAACACATTTTCCTTTCCATTGTTCTGTTTGATCTGATGACCACATTCTCCTTTTCCATTGATTTGTTTAACCTTCCTGGTGATCCATATGATCTAAGCAGTAATATTCTTCTGCTTATGTAAACACCTTGGCGTATAACCGTGTCATTAAGACCCTGTTGCATTTGTCGGTAGCATTCCGGTGACCACCGATGGACGAGAACTTTGCCTATTGGTCCGCCTCGTTCAACGAGCAGGAAAATAGTTCTCTTCGTCCCTCGCCCTTGGTACCGATGTTGACATTGACATAACTGACAGGCTTTCCTCTGACCTGCATTGCTATCATGATCGTGCATGATCACAACACCCTCCCTAATTTTTTTTACCCACATGGTGGGCCCATAACCCACAGTTCCACAGGATCGAAACCTGACTCTCCTGTACACCCCCTGTTTCCAAAGTTATTCCTCCCGCGTGGACTCGTATGTAATTCATGAGCCACCTTCCGATGAGATCATCAATTCTGGCATCAGACACAATAATTATTCCGTGGCTTTGAAACCATTTTCACCTTCTGTCTAGGCATTGAACGATTGCCTGGCTGCTTGAAACTTCTTATTGTACCTTCCAACTTCACTCTCGATGTGTTTTATTTGTTCAACTCGAGAGGTACTCATATGCTCCTTCATGGATTAATCCCAGATCATTACCCTTATAACATTCTGTCGTTGCTGACCTGCCTCGTTACCTATTCGTAAATACGATGAAGATCCCGAAGAAAGGATGCCGACTTCATCATGATGACCTAAAGCGGAGAAATGAAGACATCAATGTATTGGACCGATCTCTTCGAGAAGAGCAAGCCAGAATGAGAAGACCCGCTAGATTCGTTACCAAACCTTCCCCCTTTCACTACCTCTTAAATCTCGGGACGAGATTTCTTGTAGTGGAGGAGAATTGTGACGCCCGGATAATCAAGCTACAGTAACCTCTGCTAATGATGCCACGTCACCACTCTTACTGTTGTAAATCTCACGATGATTCAATCCCGTTCGAATTCAAAATTTAAAATCAAGTCAAACGGTAAAGTTTTCAAACATTAAAATTAAAATGTTCTAGAGGTGGCAAATAATGCTTAGGTAATTATGGTGGAGGATCACATTTTTTAAAAAATAATTAAAAGCACTAAACTAAATAAAACAGTGGCTTAAACAAATAATTAAATGCATTTTATAAAACATTAAACTATTTTATTAGGTATGAGAAATTCATGTGGCAATAGAGTATTTATAAATACTAATTTAGGGGCTAGTGGTATACTTAATAAAACTAAAATAAATAGAAACTAAGTTAGAAAGGAAAAATAGATAAAAGGAAAAAGCTCAAAACAAAAAGAACACAAAAAACAAACCCCCCCCTAACTGGGCCAGACGGCCCAGCTGGCCGACCCACTTGGCCCAGCCGGCCCCTCCCTCTGGCCTATAGGGCAAACCCTAGGCCGCCCCGATTCCCCACGCCCCACTCGCCCACTCCCCCCCCCCCCCCGCACGACGCCCACTCCCCTCGCTCCTCTCCTCCCCCTGATTCGGGATCTGGATCGGGCGACGCCCCGACCCCGCCACTCGCCCCGATCCCCTCCTCCCGCTCCCTCGCTTGATCTGACGCGCGCCCGCGGCCAAGGTGCCCGACCCCGCTGCCTCTCCCCGGCGACCGCGCCTTCCCACCCCACGACGCCGGCGCCCACCCCGGCGACGCCGGACTCCGTCAACACCGACGCCTCCTCGCCCTCGCGCCGAACTGCCCCGACGTCGCGCCGTTGCCACTTGCCGTCACCTTGTCGGCGTCGCCTTCCTGCCTCTCCCCCGACCGGCTGCCCCGAGCACGCCTTTGCACATCTACAGGGCCCTGTGAGCCCTCATCCCCTTCCTCTCTCCCTCCCGTCGCCGTAGGACGCCACCACCTATGCGCCTGAAACTCTCTGTCCGCTCCCGCGCGTGTGGCCTTGCCTGTCGTCCTCACCCCGCTCACGCTGTTCGCCGCAGCGGCTCGCGCCTGCGCCCCAGGCCTCGTCTTCGGCCACCTCCCCGCCCGCGCTACCCAACGCGCCCCGCCGCGCCGGCTTTCATCGCCGGAAACGGCCGGCCGACGAGCCCCGCCGTGGCCACTGCCTCGCCCCCTGCGTGATGTGCGCCTGGGTGCGCCCCGCCCCAGCGCCCGTTAGCGCACCCGCTCCAGTGGCTAGATGGGCCACTAACAGCGGGCCCCACAACCCCTTCCTTTTTACAAAAAATAGGTGTTAAAAAAGAATTAAAAAATAAATAATTAATCAATATAATTAATTAATTAACTTAATTAATTTGGTTAGTTAAACTAATTAAAGTTAATTAGCTTAATTGCCTAATTAGACCAAATTAACTAGTTAGTTAACGAAATAGTCAATGACAGGGGGACCCCACCCCCTGTTGACCAGTCAAACATTGACTGGTCAACTAGGACCCCTCGGGACCCATTGGTCAGCCCCTGGGTGCTCTATGGGTGCACTACATCGGGTGCACTTAGCATTTTTGCTATTTTAATTCGAATTAATAATAAATCCAAAATATTGTTTAAACTTTGAAAAATCATAGTAAATTAACCATAGCTCGGATCGAAAAACTTTGTACATGAAAGTTGCTCAGAACGACGAGACGAACCCGGATACGCAGCCCGTTCGTCCATCGCACACCCCTAACATATCAAACTCGCAACTTTCCCCCTCCGGCTCCTTTGCCCAAAAACGCGGAACCCCGGGGATACTTTCCCGGATGTTTTCCCCCTTCGCCGGCATCACCTCATACTGCGTTAGGACACACCTAGCACCGCTCTTTGTCATGTCTTGCGTCGTCTTGCTTATGTTTGCACTGTATTTATTGTTTCTTCCCCCTCTTCTCTTCGGTAGACTACAAGACCGACACTGCTGCTGCCCAGTTCGACTACGGAGTTGACGACCCCTCTCTCTTGCCAGAACAACCAGGCAAGCCCCCCCCCTTGATCACCAGATATCGCCTATTCTTCTCTATACTGCTTGCATTAGAGTAGTATAGCATGTTACCGTTCGGTTACTCCTATTCTGTTGCATAGCCTGTCATTGTTGCTACAGTCATTGATACCTTACCCGCAATCCTAAATGCTTAGTATAGGATGCTAGTTTATCATCATTGGCCCTACATTCTTGTCAGTCTGCCTCGCTATACTATTGGGCCGTGATCACTCGGGAGGTGATCACGGGTATATACTATACATACATACATACTATACAGATGGTGACTAAAGTCGGGTCAGCTCGATGAGTACCCGCAAGTGATTCTGATGAGGGGGCTGAAAGGACAGGTGGCTCCATCCCGGTAGAGGTGGGCCTGGGTTCCCGACGGCCCCCGACTGTTACTTTGTGGTGGAGCGACAGGGCAGGTTGAGACCACCTAGGAGACAGGTGGGCCTGGCCCTGTTCGGCGTTCGCGGATACTTAACACGCTTAACGAGATCTTGGTATTTGATCTGAGTCTGGCCATTTGGTCTATACACACTAACCATCTACGAGGGAGTAGGTATGGGTATCCCGGCGTCGTGGTATCAGCCGAAGCCTTCTAGACGTCAGCGACTGAGCGGCGCGCGCCGGATTGGAACGTAAGCCTGCTCTTGTATTAAGGGGGCTAGTTCTGCTTTCGGCCGCCCACGCAACGTGCAGGTGTGCAATGGGCGATGGGCCCAGACCCCTGCGCCATAGGAGTTAGACCGGCGTGCTGACCTCTCTGTTAGGCCTAGGTGGGGCTGCGACGTGTTGATCTTCCGAGGCCGGGCATGACCCAGGAAAGTGTGTCCGGCCAAATGGGATCGAGCGTGTTGGGTTATGTGGTGCACCCCTACAGGGAAGTTAATCTATTCGAATAGCCGTGATCTTCGGTAACAGGACGGCTTGGGGTTGTACCTTGACCTTATGACAACTAGAACCGGATACTTAATAAAACACACCCTTCCAAGTGCCAGATACAACCCGGTGATCGCTCTCTAACAGGGCGACGAGGGGAGGATCGCCGGGTAGGGCTATGCTATGCGATGTTACTGGAGATGCTACTTGGAGATACTACTTGGAGGACTTCAATCTACTCTCTTCTACATGCTGCAAGTCGGAGGCTGCCAGAAGCATAGTCTTCGATAGGACTAGCTATCCCCCTCTTATTCTGGCATTCTGCAGTTCAGTCCACTGATATGGCCCCCTTACACATATACCCATGCATATGTAGTGTAGTTCCTTGTTTGCGAGTACTTTGGATGAGTACTCACGGTTGCTTTGCTCCATCTTTTCCCTCGTTTTCCTCTTCTTCTCGGATGCCGCAACCAGACGTTGGAGTCCAGGAGCCAGACGCCACCGTCGACGACGACCCTACTACACCGGAGGTGCCTACTACTACGTGCAGCCCGCTGACGACGACCAGGAGTAGTTAGGAGGATCCCAGGCAGGAGGCCTGCGCCTCTTTCGATCTGTATCCCAGTTTGTGCTAGCCATCTTATGGCAACTTGTTTAACTTATGTCTGTACTCAGATATTGTTGCTTCCGCTGACTCGTCTATGATCGAGCACTTGTATTCGAGCCCTCGAGGCCCCTGGCTTGTATTATGATGCTTGTATGACTTATTTATGTTTTAGAGTTGTGTTGTGATATCTTCCCGTGAGTCCCTGATCTTGATCGTACACGTTTGCGTGTATGATTAGTGTACGATTGAATCGGGGGCGTCACAAGTTGGTATCAGAGCCGACTGCGTGTAGGAACCCCCCTTCCACACTCCTTGGCCGAAGTCGAGTCTAGACTTTTCAAAACTTTACTAACATGGTTGTGCGGCCCATGGGCCCACGTCGCCATTGGGTGGTATTAGGATCCTTTACTCCTCGACCTTTACTCTGGGACTCTGATCTCTCTTCTATTCGGGTTAAATGAATTTTGCTAAATCTAACATTAGGATCTCGTTATCACTTTCACCCGGAGAGCCCCTTATTACTGATGATCGTCTGCTGCACCAGAAGACCCTGAAGATACTCTCTGCTGTTAACCCGAGAACTTGTGTTCATCGCGTTTGCAATTCCCCTTCCACCGCAACCCTTATGGATAACTACTTGCAGTTGTTATTCTTACATTCATCCCCAGTTGGTCTTGTTATTACAGGATACCCTGAAAAAAACTCGTCGTTGTTTCGATAATCCTTTGAGCTTACTGCCTTGCTGTTCTTTGTCACCTGAATACCCCTACGGTTAATTCTCGCACTTATCGAGTATCCGCTCATCCCCCAGTTGATCATGTGTTACACAAAAGTCTTCGAAATACCATCCGGTATTCCGAAAATCCTCAGCAACCTATTGCTCTGGAATTTCTTGTTTGCTTTCATTATGATTAATCCCATAAGTATAGTAGTCATATTGGCATCCTTTGTCACCATCATTTTTGCGTCCGTTGGTTCAATACGTTGTGAATGTTCACAATCATCGGTTGATCCTTTTAAATTATCCTTCCGGCTCAGATGTCATTTTGAACATGAGCTGGATCTCGACCAATCAAATTACCATCGATGGTATCCCTAAGCCTACTCAACTTATCCATCCTTAAATCAGAGCATTTTCTTCTGATCCCTTGATTTGAAAATCATAATCCCTTTGTTATTTAAACATTGAATTATTCAGATGTTCTATAAACCGATGCATTTGCATTCTTTCTTCCTCTGATTGGGTATCGATACTCACATCAGCTCCATTGTGGATCGCCATATCCACTATTGGATTATTATCCGACAGTGTCCTTCATAATTAATTACCTTGTGAGTTCTTTCCCCTGATACATAATGCCTTTGGTACATTGTATCCTCTGCTTGACCAACCATGCTCTGCATTCGAGCTGGTGGTATTTACTATTGAAGCTTGTGGTATATGTTTCCACGATACCCTGACGGGTTGAACCTATGCCTTCCTTTATATGTGTGAACTCGGAAGTTTTCACGAGTCACACTCATCTGGTATTTCACCAGGTAAAACTTTCAACACTAATGCCTTTATCAAAGCGAGAAGTGAATGGAAGGTTATACATTGAAGAAGTGGGAGTCGACCTTGAACCTTGCGTTCATGCCCATGGACACGATGTATAACTTATCATGGAAGCTGCTCGTAAAAATAATTACCCCTTGTTATAAGTTCATCTTGTATCCGTGGTTCGATCCTTTATGATCGTGGGTTCCGACCATGATTGTTCTCCTTTGATTCTATTTCTCGGACAAGTTAAAGTACTTGCCATCTGCAGATCAGTACGCCTTCCCAACCTCTATTTTGTTCTACCTTCGAGTATTACCCCCTGGTATCTCGAGGATATCAACCCATTGCACTTCATCTTATGAATTTCTGATGAAGTAGTATGTTTCCCCATCACAGTCACTCCACGGGTTATGGGTTGTCATCAACCGAGAACCCTGATTTGTGAATCGAATCAACACTGAGATTCAGTACCCCCAGTACTTTGTGGTTGAGAAGTTTAATACTCCATCCCGTCACTCCTAGCCTGATAGGCTACATCATTATCGTGCTAATTTTAACTGTGCTACCGGGTCCTTAATTCCGGAGCACAACATTCGACGATTGAGCTAAGCTTACGTCAGTTTCCTTGTCTTATCGTTCCATCTTGAACAACAAACTTGATCTCGGGTCTGTGTCCTACTCGTGGTTCCAACAACCTTTCGCTTCATCATTCGTTTGACTTGATGTCATCGTCGATCGATTACATCTTCGTGAAATCTCTCGACAAATGTGTCATGATCATCATCAGTATTCCGAGCTTTTCCAAGATATCAATTCAATACGTGATGAGAAATACCATCCTTGCCCTCGATGAGTTGTGTTATCATCAGCCACTTATTGCCTTCCCTCCAACACAAACTTGTTCGTGTTTCGTGTTATACCTTGAATTCCTTGCTACCCAGCATTGTTCTTCTTTACCTTGGAGTATTACCACCCTTATGTCAAGAATGCCGTGGGAATTTCACCACCTCTTTAGGATTCTTGGTATAGTGATACTTCTCACCATCACCATTTTTCTTGGTCCTTGTGTTGATCCCGACCGGGGTACCAACAAGTGAACAATGCTGTTTGGATTCTGCACTTCTAGCAACCCTATTGCTTTGAAGTTAATGGTCGATAGTTTCATTCTAAGTCTATTGCTTATTGAGTCATCATTCGAACATTGATCGTGCTACCTAATCCAGATTCCTGGGTGCACCCTACTATCATTGTTCAGTTGTGTATGTTTTCCCTCGAGCATACATCGTTATATCATTTGATCCGACAAATGATATTTCCTTGTTCACCTAATTGTGGAAATTCATCCCTTGGAAATCTCGATGATTTGTTGTTGAGCCTATTAGCTACCACCTTATCCCTTCATTGGTTTAATGTTGGGCTTTTGTTTCGGAACTCGCTTCCGTAGTACATCTCCCGAGAATCTTACAATGTCATCTCGACAATTTGTGTTGCACCTTTCTTCTCAGGCATCCTGAGTCTGAGGTATCCTGACACCAATCAGATCTGAATCTCGGTCAGATATGATGGTTGGAACATATTTCCAAGAGTTATAGCAACGGTCTTTATGTGACCCGGTAAGGTGATGTCGTGCCTAACACACCTGGCCGGAGGCCCTATTGTAGATTCCTTTTCAGCAAGGTTATCCATTCTTCCATGAGGAAATTGTAAGACTTATTCTATAAGTTGTTCCTGATGGATCCTTTTTGTTTCCAAAGTCTGATCTTTACCCAATGACCATGTCAATGCTATCTCGAAGCATGTCTGTGGTACTCCGATTTTCAATAAGAACATTCGAAGCCCAATGCTAAATGTTTCTTGCTCAATTATCCAAACACCATTGTATGGGTAATGTCATAAAATTTCTCTCCCCTTACCTAAAGGGTTTTCTACATTATCTCTTGTCGTGGATATCCTGCTCTGCTTGTCCGTGGGAAGGGTATACCCCTGGTACATGTGTCAAACACATTTTCCTTTCCATTGTTCTGTTTGATCTGATGACCACATTCTCCTTTTCCATTGATTTGTTTAACCTTCCTGGTGATCCATATGATCTAAGCAGTAATATTCTTCTGCTTATGTAAACACCTTGGCGTATAACCGTGTCATTAAGACCCTGTTGCATTTGTCGGTAGCATTCCGGTAACCACCGATGGACGAGAACTTTGCCTATTGGTCCGCCTCGTTCAACGAGCAGGAAAATATTTCTCTTCGTCCCTCGCCCTTGGTACCGATGTTGACATTAACATAACTGACAGGCTTTCCTCTGACCTGCATTGCTATCATGATCGTGCATGATCACAACACCCTCCCTAAATTTTTTTTACCCACATGGTGGGCCCATAACTCATAGTTCCACAGGATCGAAACCTGACTCTCCTGTACACCCCCTGTTTCCAAAGTTATTCCTCCCGCGTGGACTCGTATGTAATTCATGAGCCACCTTCCGATGAGATTATCAATTCTGGCATCGGACACAATAATTATTCCGTGGCTTTGAAACCATTTTCACCTTCTGTCTAGGCATTGAACGATTGCCTGGCTGCTTGAAACTTCTTACTGTACCTTCCAACTTCACTCTCGATGTGTTTTATTTGTTCCGTCTAATTGTATTGCTTATCTCCTTACATATATGTAACTGAGGGAAAATATGACTTTGTAAGGATGTTATTTTACTGTATCTTGCAGAGAAGTTTTGTCAAGATTAGTACAGTAGTCAGTGTCATGGAATGCCATTTGGCTTCATTTTCCTTCCATGGTCACCTTTTGGCATATTGGTTGTCATAAATGCTAGGTTGTAGACTTATGATCAAATTTATGAGATTCTACAAAGATCTTGGTAGACATGAAACCAAGAGAATGGCCAATATCATCTAGAAAAAGAGAATGGCCAACATGACATGGAAATTATAGAAGATGACAGTTACCAAAAATGATCAATAGTTGGTTCGCCTACATGATGGTTGAGAAGTTCTTTCACTGAAAATAGGAATTTATTTCTTCCAGGTCTATATATTTGTAAAAATACTGGAAAAATAGACGGGCTCAGCAACGCGCGCCAATCATGATCTAGTCAAAATATCAAGATTGACCTTGTCATAGGGCTTTTCGTAATCCAACTTCAAGACCATGCTCTCTTGGTGATTACATGAAAGCAGATTGGAAAGATTCAACAATCTATTCATTAGCAGCTCTCGAAAGATGGAAATTTCCAACTCAAGAAAGAAAGAAAGAAAGATTGAAATTCCACATACTTCTTTTTGTCAAATCATATGCACGCACATGACCAAGAAATTACATGTACGCAGTTAATGGACAGGGATATATTTGTGTGTAGGCAGCTTATGGAATCTTCTGTGCCGGGGAGACACGCAACTTGCTTCCATTAATTATGTTGATATATACATACCGGTCGATGTAGTCGATCACGACCGTTACATGTACGCCGAGCTCGATGATGCATGCATGCAAGGCTGTCTTCGATCGACACCATATGATTTGGAAATCTTTTTGGACGGTACGGAAATTTACGGCTCGGAGCTGGAATTAGTGGTGCAGCCGAGCGCCGGTGGCGTCTAAGACTCTCTTCGTCCCAAATGTCTCTTTCTACTACTAGTTTTTAATATAAAATATATTAAAATTGAGATACACTTATTTTGGGACAGACCAAGTATGTAGTACACTGTTTGTATGGAGGAGGATGTATGCCCTTTGAGGTCCGTGTAAACTTAATTTTGGCAAAACACGTAAGATCGATCTTATCGATGACGAAGCAGAATTGAGATATTTTCTAGGATGTGATCGACCTTTCCCCCTACCTCCACATAGATACTCCCGGAGAAGTCTATATATATATATATATATATATGGTCGAAAAAGTTTGGAATGTCAGGCATGCGACGTTCTTAGAGCACATACAAATGGAGGACAGCATCTCCCACTACTACTCCGTCTACCTCGGCTGGGCTCTCGTCCTTGCGTCACTGGCGCTTGCACTTAGGCGCAGGAAGACGGCAAACAACGGCCTGCAGCTCCCGCCGGGGCCATGGCAGCTGCCGATCATCGGAAGCTTGCACCACCTCGTGAGGCAACTCCCGCACCGCGCCATGCGCGACCTGGCGCGGCGCCACGGGCCAGTCATGCTGCTCCGGCTCGGCTCAATGCCCACACTGGTGCTGTCGTCGCCAGACGCGGCACGCGAGGTACTCAAGAACCAGGACCTGGCGTTCGCGACGCGGCGGCTCACAGCTACCATGGGCGTCCTCACCTACGGCGGCCGGGACATGATCTTCGCGCCCTACGGTGACTACTGGCGCCAGCTCCGCAAGATCGCCGTGACGGAGGTCCTTACGGCGGGACGCGTGCGCTCCTTCAGAGCCATCCGCGAGGAGGAGGTCGCCACCATGCTGCGCGCCATCCAGTCCGCCGGTCCCGTGGTGGAGTTGCGCGCGCTGCTGTCCGCGCTCATCTCCGACGGCACGTTCCGCGCCGTCATGGGCAACCGGTGCGACTCCAAGCAGCGGGACCTGTTCCTGCGTGAGCTTGACAGAATAGTCCGCCTTGCCACCGGGCTTAACACGGCGGACCTGTGGCCGTCATCGTGGCTTGCCGGACGGCTCAGCAACGCCCTACGCCGTGCCGAGGAGATCCATGCCAGCGTGTTCGGGATCATCAAGGGCATCATCCACTAGCATCTAGAGAGGAGGGAGGAGGGCCAGGGCGGCGAGGAGGACGTGCTGGACGTGCTCCTCAAAATACACAAAGACGGTGTCATCGACATGGTTGCCGTCGAAGGCGTCATCTTTGTGAGCATCCGATCCAAATTGTATATCGCCGTGTCTTCTAACCCCTCCTTATCAATATTGATTTGACCTGCGCGCAGGACATCTTCAGCGCCGGGAGCGAGACGTCGGCGACGACACTAGAATGGGTGATGGCGGAGCTGATGAAGAACCCAGCAGCGATGGTGAAGGCGACGGCGGAGGTACGGCGAGCCTTCGAGGGTGATGGCACGGTCGATGAGGGCAAGCTCGGGGAGCTCCCATACATGCGCCTGGTCATCCGGGAGACGTTCCGTCTGCACCCGCCGCTGCCGCTGATGCTCCCGCGCGAGTGCCGGGAACCATGCAAAGTTCTGGGCTTCGACGTGCTCAAGGGCACGCAGGTGATCGTCAATACCTGGGCACTAGGCCGTGATGAGCGATCCTGGGGGCCCGACGCGGCCGAGTTCCGGCCGGAGCGCTTCGAGTCTGGCGCTGGGGTTGACGTGGACTTTAGGGGGACAGATTTCCGTTCGGCGCTGGGCGGAGAATGTGCCCCGGGATGGCGTTCGGCCTGGCCAGCGTGGAGCTCCCGCTTGCTAGCATGCTGCTCCACTTTGACTGGGAGGCGCCCAACATCTCAAACCCGGCCGAGTTCGACATGACAGAGCAATTCGGTGTCACCGCTCGGCGGAAGGCCAACCTCCTGCTGCGCCCTTCGCTTCGCGTGCCACTGCCAACCTCTCCACCTCTTTAAGACCCTTCTGAGTCTGCATGTACTAAGCGTAGAAGTAATAGAGGGGAGATTGGTGAAACTGATGTTTTACTGCTTGAGCCTTGTGGGCGTACATATAGGCAGGGGCGGAGCTGGGCAAATGTCGTTACCTAATGCACCACTCTAACAAGGCATAAATTTTTTATGCAACGATGCATTGCATAAAGATGTATTTCATTACTTGTAGCATACATTATTGAATATAATATAATTGAAGGTGATTTGTAAACACAAAATTTATGTTAGAAATTTAGGGTTTGCGGTCTACCCCCTAATTTCTCTGCGCTTATCCATGGTGCCGCTCACAATTCACATATCTGAGGCTAGAGGGTAGGGACCTTCTTATACTGTCTTTCCAAAGAGTTCATCTCTTATACAGATAAGATTCCTAGTCTTTCCAACTAGTTTTCCGGATAGAGTCCAGATCAAATTACCAACCACGATCAAATTTGTCTGTCAACGAATTCTACCCGTTGTGTCCCCGGAGCACGCGCTTGTGAGCAACGCGCCATAACACAGTGTAAATTCCTCTAATTACGTAGATCAACATTAGGGTTGTAATCTAACTGTACGATCTAGCTCCTTTCAATCATCAGTGTACCCGGGTAGTCTTTCCAATATAAATAGTATATTGTATTCCACTGATAATCGACCAGCTTAATTAACCATATATTACTTAAGTACATTCCAACAAGTAACAACTCCATGCTAAACATGTAAAGCAATTCCATGTATAAATACATGTATAATTCCATACGAGGTATTCCGAATATTAATAATTCTAAGTAATTTGAATATAGTTGCAGGACACATAATTCCAACAATTTAGCCATCAAAATGCTTACAATATTGATAAAACAAGGGACATAATTATTTGAAAGAATGTCTCACATTTCCAAATTCCAACATACATTGTCGGACAACAAGGTTCAGTAACCTACAAGATACAAATTGAATAAAACGTACTAATAGAACATAATAAACTGCCCAAATAAAAGTAATAAATGGCTAAAAATATGGAAATTACCTTAAATATGTGCTGGAGTATAATGTCCAGCCCTCTGCCATGGTTCGGACCTTTGGATGAGTTGGATGGAGCATGACTTCAATATGGTATTAAAGCAGAGAGGTTTTGAGTTTAATACCCTGCCAACACAGTATTATAAAAATGATTTTTTATTGAACTACATCAAACCCACATCTAAGGAATAAAATAGTCTAGACTTGAGGATGAGTGTTGAAATATATTGCCCACCTCACTCCGTCAGTTCAGACTAATGGGTGAACCGGTTAGGTGCATAACCTTGAAACGAAGAGGTTCAGGGTTCGAAACCCAGTAAACGCAATTAATAATCAACCACTTGAGCATTGGTGACCAGTTTCATAGCAAAATACACCTTAAGACTAGTCACAGTGGGAAGTAACTTAGAGTAGTAACATGCATATGTTAGTAGTCTATGTTAGTACCTCCACAGTGGGTAGTAACATATGTGTTGTGTCATGCATCACTTCATTTATTAGGTTGTAGACTCATCTTTTTTCTTGATATGTATGATGTTATTGTAACTAGCTATGTTACCACATGCCTCTCTTTCTTCATTAATTACATGCCACATTATCTATTTTGTCTAAATAAGTGTGATGTTATCATCATCTATGTTACTCTCATTGTGGATATTCTAAGTAAAGTTATAACCGTAAAAAATGCGCCGGGGCACTAGTGCTGCCACCTGTTTACGCGGCGGCGATGCATATGGTATACTCCCTCCTTCCATCTATATAGGGCCTAATGCATTTTTAAGACAATGTTTGACTATTGATAAGATTAATAATACATAAGATGTATAATGTGAAAATTATATCATTGGAATTTCCTTTCACATACTCCCTCCTTCCATCTATATAGGGTCTAATGCAGCAGCTCCCGAAGCGATTGACTCTCGATCTCCCGAAATAATTAAACGCGTGGGTTCGTAGTATGAACAGGCGCGAGGAGAATCCAGGCGTTTCGCTCCATCATCTTCTCGGTGCTATATATTCACTGGCGTGCGACACCACTTGCATTCAGCTGTTGCAGATTCATCAATCCATCATGTTCTTCGCGGGTGAATCGGTCATCTACTGCGATATAGGCTGACCTCATGGGTCCTTCCCACCGTCCCCACCAATGTGCACGACACCGACAGCGGGTACCACTTGCTCGTCGTCGAAGCATTCTCGTTCTTTCCCTATGCCAATGCAAAACCCGTCGAGTCTCGCCACTTTACCATCGGAGGCCATTGCTGGTGCATCGCCTACAATCGCGATGCCATTGACGAATGCATATCATTTCGTCTTTTCCTCGCCAAGGATGCCACTTCGAATCCAGTAAGAGCGCACTGTGAGTTTAGTTTAGTTGACGAGACTGAGAGGCATGTGTCGTTCACGCCGGCGGCACGTATCCATCGACGCAAAATACACGAGTTCCGAGGCCGGGACGGAGGCTGTGAAAAGTTCGTCAAAAGACAGTTCATCAATGACAATATCAGGGGTGACAGTTTCACCTTCCGGAGTGACGTCTGGGTGGCCCCGGGGATGTGATAAAAACCATCGCTTCTTCGTTCATGGCGGTGCCTCCATCCGACATGCAACAAAACTTCAGCAGCCTTCTCCAATCCCGGGAGGGCACTGACGTTGTTTTTCGTGTCCGTGGTGCGACGTTCGCCGCTCATCGGTGCGTCCTGGCGGCCCGCTCTAGTGTGTTCAGATCATTGGTCTTCGGCCCAAAGAAGGAAGGCCCGTCCTCGACTGCCTCTGACGTGCAGATAGAGGAGGTGTTCGAGGCGATGCTCGGGTTCATCTACGGCGACTTGCTGACCATGCCGTCGGTGGTGAAGGATGAGGGCGTCCTGGTGCAGCACCTGCTTGTCGCGGCAGACAGGTATGATCTCCGGAGGCTTAAGTTGATGTGCGCGAACAAACTGTGTGCGCACATCGGCATGGACACGGCGAAAACTATCTTGGCCCTCGCCGAGAAGCATGGCTGCGACGGTCTGCAGAACTCGTGGGACTTCGATCATCTCTGCAGAAGTTGTCCCTCCGTTATGAAGTGCATCGTCCTTGCCATGCTGCCGGCTAAGTAGTAGCTCATCTTTGATGCAATGGCTATTTATTCTGTATTTCGTTAACTCCGCTGGTGAATTGCAATATCCAGAAATACTTCCATCGTGTTGTTACGATGCAGCCATATTGATGTAGTAATCTGCAATAAAAAAGATTGAAGCTTAGCAATCAACAGTGCCAACAAAAAAACACTGGGGAACATAGCACCAGTCTGCAGTCTGATCAGTAGGGACATCATGGAAATAATCATACAGAAAAAAAAAACATTAAGCTGGTGATTCATCTCATCGCAGGCCGGCCCATCGCAGGCGCTTCATGTGCCTGTTTGCAAAACCATTAGTAATAGCCGCCTGAAGCAGCTTGACGACACAGTTTGGGCCGGCCCATGATCTCCACGCGGCTCATTTATTTTCTGTTACTTTTTTTCTTGTTTTGTTTCGGTTTCCATATATTTTGTTTCCTTTTTCCTTTTTTTCCTTTTCTTTCTTTTTATTTCCTGTTTCGTGTCTTATGCAATGTTCATTGCGTGTATTAGAAATTGTTCAGCGAATATACAAATTTTCACTGTGTTGTTTGAATTTGTACTGTGCATATCACAACACAAAATTTTCAATGTGTATTCAAGAATTATCCAACATATTTAAAAAGTTGTTCAATGGGTATTAAAAAATTGTTCAATGCATATGTTCATATTTTATTTCAAATATGTTCATGTTATTAAAAATGTTCGTCGTACATTACTAAAATGTTCAACGGATTTTCGATAATTTTCACTACGAGGATGCCGCCGCTACACCATCCTTGCTTGGACAGCTGGTTTCCAAACCCATCCCAACCATAGGACCAATGGCCTCATCAGAGAAGGATTCGAAGAATCTTTATTAATCGTCATCATCGTCGATGCCAAAACCAAGAGGATGAACAGCCTAGAAACCTAGACCACGAGGGAGTAAATTCATCATTCCTCTTTTTGTATAATGTGTGTGGTATAGATGAGGAGAGTATATGTACACAATTTCCTATAGACAACGACCGCATGTGCTACCGCCTCGCGTGCTTGATTCTAACATGTGATCTAGCAGCAAGCCCTTGTGACCTATCTATTGAGTTTGAGCACCGCTTATGATACTTTGAGTTAAATATACTGCAGCTGCCCTAACTTGTCTGACACGGTTAGTTTGGGGCCCAAACATGAAAGATAGAAACAAAAATATTGGTGTCATAACTTGTCCGGACATTCAAATACAATGCCTCTGCACGTATTTCGCCTTATCGAGTGCCTTTGTGGCATTCCAGCGTGTCCTTGGGCAACATGACAGTGGGTGCGGGCGCAGGACATGCTCTGTGAGCTGTTCGTGCTGCTTTTGTACGGAAACACCCCTGGACTTTAATTAATTGCCTCAAAAAATACCCATGAAGCCATGGTGGAGGGAATTTGAACCAGGGATCTTCTCATAGCCTGACAATTAAGCGGACCACATGGCCGACCTTTGGTTTGCGTTTAACTACCAGCAAGCAGTTTATATAGTTATTTTCTAATTTTCTTTGAGTGAACTTTCTGTTTAGTTTTAATGATACATAAGTTTTTCCATATGAAAAGAATAAAATGATTATCAATATGAAATTACTGTTTATTTTATATCTTTATTCTATTGTAATTATTGTGTACTTTGAAAAGACAAATATGAACTTTTTCTAAAATTTATGTGGATTAAAAAGTTGAGCATATATTAAAAACACGGTGAGCATTTGTTTTGAAGTACACGTTCAAGTTCATTTTCAGATTATTTTAGAAAATTCTTATCGTATTTTTAGAAAGTGTTGAACTTGTATTAGAAAATTATTCTTAGATTTCTACAAACACGATTAACATGTTTGTAAAATTCTAGAATTTATTATTGTTACACAATAATGTTTAATACATGTTGAGTAGTTTTCAAAAATACAATATTGTCAATTTTTTATAATTTCATATTTTAAAAATACAATGAAGATACACAATAACTGTGCGTGCTTGTGGTCCTGAATGAAGATATATAAATTTACACAATAATTTTTCGTATACTTTCAACTTTTAAAATACACATAAATTTTTGAAAAAGTTCATGTTTATCTCTTCAAGTTACACAATAATGAACATAGAATAAAGATATAAAATAAAAATATGTATATTGAGAATCATTTTACTTTTTTTCATATGGGAAATTTTATGTATCATGAAATAGAAAAAGAAACTTCACTAGAAAAAACAAAGTGGTACTTGAAAAAAAACTGGTAGAAAACATGTGTAGAACGATAGATGGAATCGTCCATATAAATTGCTAGCTAGTACAATTACAACGCATGGCCAGTTGGTCCGCTGGTTTGTTAGGCAACCAGGAAGTCCCTGGTTTGAATCTCGCTGCCGATTTGTTAGGTGTTCGTTTTTGCGAGAATCTATTAAAGTCTAGGGGCATTATTGTAAAAAAACCAAAGCCCACAACCACTGACATGTGGCCCAGCGACACGCTGGCATGCCACCCGGGCACTCAATACGTCGGCATATGTCTAGAGGCATTGTATTTGAATGCCCGGGCAAGTTAGAACAACATTTTTGTGTATTTTTCAATTTAGGCATCAAACTGATTGTGTGATTCATGCCGGACAAGTTAGGACACCTGCAATGTATTTCACTCCGATACTTTCTATCGGATTTCTGTACGACACGTGTTAATAGCCATCCATCGCTTTAGTTCCATGTGTTGCGGCCATCGACCACAACTTTGTACGAGAATTGGGCGCGACATTGTCGAAAGCGTGGTGACTTCCCGATCTCTTGGCGTGACGCTTCAAGTGGAAAGGGGATGCCATAAAAGTGGAGTCTGTGATGTTGGCTCGCTCCTCCTTCTCCTCGATCCCTTCTCCGACGTTGGATGTGGAAGCCGAAGTCGAAGGCCAAAAAGTGGAGTAGACGAGTAGACACGTAACGCAGCAGCTCCCGATGGAAGAGACTTTCGATCTCCTATAACATTTTTTGAGTAACAATAACTAATAACTAATTAAACGTGCGTGCGTCCAGCTAGGAGGTGTGAACACGAAGGAGAATCTGAGGCGCCACGCTCCATCATTTCTCACTGGTACTGCTACGGTATATATTTACTGGCCTGCCACAGGATGCATGGGCTCATCCATCACTTGTAGACTAGTCCATCTTGTCCTTCGCTGGTGTGTCGGTCGTCACCAACGGCAAGCTCCATGACGGTTCCACCATGAACGCCGGCGCGGCCAGCGGGTACCATTTGCTCGTTGTTGAAGGCCACATGGGTACGCAGCAATTAATCAGGTCTCGCTACTTCACAGTAGGAGGCCATCGCTGGTGCATCTACTGCTACCCCGACGGCCTATCACTTCAGATTTGCCTCTACGAGGAAATGTTAACTACTGCAGAGCCCGTGAGGGCACAGTTCGAGTTCAGTCTCGTCGATGACACCGACAAGTAAGAGTCCGCACGTATCCATGGCAACAAAATATTCGAGTTCCGTGGCTACTCCCACCACGGGTACGACAGGTTCATGACGAGGGAGGAATTGAAGAAACACCTAAAGGACAAGGACAACAGCTTCACCATCCGGTGCGACATCGTGGTCAAAAATCCGACGTGGAACACGTCTCCATTCATCCTAGTACCGCCGCCCGACATGCCACGGAACATCTCCGACTTCCTCCTCGCAGGGGAGGGCACCGACGTGGTCTGCCGTGTAGGTGATGAGACGTTCGCTGCCCACCGATGTGTTCTTGCGGCCCGCTCGACAGTCTTCAGGGCAGCGCTCTTCGGCCCGATGAAAGAAGGCACGTCGTCCACAGCTGCCGTCGTGCAGATAGATGACATGCATGCAGCGGTGTTCAAGGCGTTGCTAGGGTTCATCTACGGCGACTCGCTGCCAGTGCCGACACAGGATGAGAATGAGGGCGATCTGCTGCAGCACCTGCTCGTCGCGGCGGATCGATATGATATCCCGAGACTGAAGGCGATGTGCGAGAAGAATCTGTGCGAGCACATCGACGTGAGCACGGTGGCAACCATCCTGGCGCTCGCCGACCAGCACCGCTGCGATGGTCTGAAACAGACGTGCTATCAATATCCCCGCTGCCCGGCGAACCTGAGCGCGTTCGTGGCAACCGACGGCTTTGATCATCTCTACAGGAGCTGCCCCGCTCTTATGAAGGACATGATGCTGGCCATGCTGCCGCCTAAGTAGGAGCAGTTAAACGTGATGCATTTGCGTGCTCTTCTATATATTATTTGTATCCTTGATTGAGACATGGAAAAGTGATGTCGCCTGTTTAAGCAGTTCATCTTAATGCAATTGCTCCTCTCTTATATATACTATTTTGTTATCTTTTGTTTTTACCCTTGATTGTGAAATATAAAAATGTCCTTATTTGGTCTACATAAAAACATTTCATATAAAATCAGACGCACTACTTCCATAGATTTGCTGCGACGCTATCATGATGACATAATCTGAATATAAAAATTCCTCTGAAACTTACTTGCTAATCTTATGACAAAGGGAAATATTATTAAGTTACTAAAACGTTGGATTCTTTCTTTTACCAGTTCAATTTGATCATGCAGCAGATTCAATTCTTTCCATTATTTACCACTTGAATTCATTCACGTACCAGATTAAGTTATTTGCATAGAAGGCGTTTGGATGTACCTGGAGGCAGTGGTTAGTTTTTATTGTCCACACCTAATTTTCTACAACATCGTTTTTTATCTTGTTGCAAACAATAAAATCTTTTGGATGTGTTAATGTTTATCTTCCCCCAAATTCCATTGTGAATGATAGGAGTTTTTTTTTTTCTGAATGATGCTTGTGCCATTCCTCTCGTTTATCTTGATCTGCTATTCAAATAACAAGAATTATGTGGAATTGCACTTCTCTTCAGGCTTTGTTTGCTAGGCATGCCATATTGCAACAAATCCAGCAAAAGGAAGTTACCATGTTTATTCTCCCCATTTTCCCTACCTAATAGTTTTATCTTGTAGTATGTTGCTTGAGCATGGTACTGATTTACTAAATGTTCGAGATCGTATGAATGTTTATGACAGAATTCGCCACTAGAAGACAGGCCGGTCGATGATGGCGGCCAAAGTGGCCGACGCACAGGGCCCTCAAAATTGTGGGGCCCCCGATCAGGGAGAAAACCAGAGAAAAACTTCGTCCGCTCTATCGCGCATGCCTGTCTGCTAATGCCTGATTCTGACGCTATCACCTGGAATCTCTACAGTCTGAGCCCTAGGGTCGCAGGCCCGCAGACCTCCCCTAGTTTCGCCGCCTCCACACCGAACCCCAGTCGCGCGCAAAGCACGCTTGCGCCGCCTCTAGCCATCTCCCATCACGTTCTCTGCTGCAATCGGCCGCCGCTCTCCCCCAATCCAGCACGGCATGCTAGATGCTCTTTGCTAAGAGCGTGTTTGGTTCATGACCTGGTCCCGGCGCCAGGCAAAAATAGATGCCTGACCTATGCCTGAAAGGCGAACGATTTTTGCCTAACCAGGCTGCCTGAGCTGAAGGCGTTTGGTTTCCTCCCTTGACGTGAAAAAATATTTAACTAGTACTATGCTGCGTCAGAGCTCTTTAATTACTGCAACCCCTTGTTTGCATTCGCCAGGCACCTTGATTTATGTGTCCAGGCTTACCTTCCCGATCGCCTGTGTTAGGCTGGTTGTAGTGGGAGTATCATACGTATAGTATCATGCATGCCAACTAGACATTTTGGATGATGTGGCACACAATTAATTGAGGAAATAGAGGATGTAGTATTATATCAAGATACCGTATCATATTAAATGCTCCGCTAGTTTGTGTCATGCATGACAATTAATAAGGCAATCTAAGATACTAACTTATGATACTATGCATTACGGAGGTAGTATCACACACTAATATCATGTGCATGATACTAGTATATGATACTCCCTATTACAACCAGCCTTAGGCTAATTGTGTGCCCGCATGTTGGCCAGGCTAATCACCCTTATACATCCATCCAGGCCAGGCTAGCAAAGAAAATACCAGGCCAACAACCAAACAAGGTCCAGGCAGCCTTGAGGGACCCCTCCAGGCCAGGCACCTTTGTGCGAGGACTGCAACCAAACACACTCTAAATCCCCAGCAACCAAACGGGCACCCATGCAGCGTCATCCTCGCCATTGATGTGATCCCCTAGTAAATTCCAAATGTGGACCCTATGTACACGCTGGCATAGAGGCGCTACGGTGCCCTCGACCTCTCTATCATTTGAGCAGCGGACCAAGTAGTCAGGGCCCCACTATCTCAACGGCAAAAGAATGGGCAATGGACAAATAAGGAGCTGGAGATCCACTATCTCGACGAGAAGGGGAAGGGGAAACTATCACCACCCATAACCTCTTAGTTGTAGATGTTAAAAGAGAGTAAATCATGACTCCTTAAAGATATGTGCCATTGCACGCTAAATACGAGAACCTAAGGAGAAAACATTCAAAATGGGAAAAACATCTAAAACCTAATAAACAAAAATCTATCTGAAATATAGATATTTGGTTAATATTGCGTGGATACAACCAGCGTTGCCACCGGACAAAAATATATTATACACACTCAATTCTTCTAATCAATAATGTGTAACTTGACAGAATATGGTTTTCATTCATAGAGTGAAAAGTATTCACTATCACCCGCTTCTTTTTGCGCCGCAGGTGTGGCATTGATACCCTTTATTGCCCTAACAGTCTAACAAACTGCCCGTGCAATTGACACACATGCAGCAGCAACATTAGCGTTGATGATTATATATATATATATATATATATATATATATATATATATATATATATATATATAAACCAATGCAAACGGACACGAGTGCACAATTTAATTTGTAGCACGCCTGCACGTTTAACATGCCAGTGTCATCAGAAAAAGAAGACCCACTTAATCCATGAAAAAAAGGCCCACTTAAGATCTTGACCTCCTCCGATCCGTTTCTACAGTCCTACGCCCTAAAGTTATTAAAAGGCGATTAGCGTAATTCTCCTACAGTCAAGCTAACTAGCCACCCAAAGTTCATTGATCGCTGGCAGTGAGTTGCAGATTAGTCTACCATGTCGTTCGCTGGTGTATCTGTCATCGCCAACGGTGAGCTCCTCGGCTCTGACAGCTCGCCTACCTGCCCCAGCGCCAGCAGGTACCACTTGCTTGTCGTCCAAGGCCACTCGCGCATGCGCGAATCCAACATATCTCACTGTTTCTCCGTCGGAGGCTACCGCCGGCAAATTGTGTATAACCCCGCGCTCGATGACCTGGGCAAAGACAGCATCGTAGTACTTTGTGTTTTTCTCGACGAGAAACTAGACACCACTACAGGGCCCATGAAGACGCACATCAAGTTTAGCTTCGTTGACGAGACCGACAAGCAAGAGCCGACACGTATCCATGGTAGCAAAATACTAGAGCTACGAGGCCAGTGCACTGATGCATTTAAGTATATCAAGAGCGCAGTCTTGGACAAACATCTCAAGAACGTCAGTTTCACCATCCGGTGCGACGTCGTGGTCCTAAATCGAACATGGGAGACCGCCTTCGTCACGGTGCCGCCGTCCGACATGCATCAGAACTTCGCCGACTTTCTCCTGGCAGGGGACGGCACCGACGTGGTCTTCCATGTGGGCCGCGAGACAGTCGCCGCTCATAGCTGTATTCTCGTGGCCAGGTCTACGGTCTTCAGCGCAGCTCTCTTTGGCCCCATGAAGGAAGGAACGTCCACGGCCGCCACTGTGCATATAGACGATATGTACGCTACAGTATTCAAGGCCATGCTGCAGCACTTGCTCGTCGCGGCAGACAGGTACAACCTCCCAAGACTCAGGGCGATGTGCGAGAAGAAGCTTTGTGAGCACATCGACGTGAGCACGGTGACCACCATACTAGGGCTTGCCGAGCAGCATGGCTGTGACGGGTTGAAGAAGGCGTGTTGCAAGTTCCTCCGGTGTGCGGACAACCTTAGGGCAGTGGTGGCCATGGACGGCTTTGATGATTTGTGCAGGAGCTGCCCCACTCTTATGAAGGGCATGATCCTTGGCGTTCTACCAGCAAAGTAGGACTTCACCATATTAGTGTTAGCTCTTCATATATTCCGTCAATTTTTTTCACCTGCCTTATTTACTCCCTTTGTCATTGCAGGAGGAAAAGGAAAAAGGGAATGAAGGCTCTTCGACTTTGATCTAGAAGACTATTGAACACAGTAGCCTATGTGTTTTGCAGGGGTGGACGCCCTTCGATCACTCATGGATGGCATCATCTGCTTTTGCAACGAATTTCTTTCTTTAGTTTCATACCTTCGTTGATGGCTACGTTGTAGCATGTGTGCGGATGATTCATAGAAGTTTCCTGCAAAAGGGGATCTTCGTATCCTCCAGGATGTTGCTATTTCTTTACATGCTGCATTTTCGGAACTTTGTGCAAACATATAGTGATTTCCTTAATTAAATTGGGAGAGTGATCGCTTTTATTTAAGAAAAAGTAGAAGAAAAGTTGTTTTCACATTGTTTTTGCCTCTTGCCGTGTTTGTTAGTTCATTGCATGCACAGTGTAGTTCCGAAGTTATGACCGTATGAGTTCCTTATCCTTACGCAAGTTCGCTGAGCAATGCTACATCAACCTAAGGTTTACATGAGTTCACAGGGCTAGGGCGATGTGGGCTGTTGTGATTGGCAATTAGGGGACACAGGCCCACCCAGATTAGTTAGGGGTGAAAGGTAAGTTCGTTGGTTGCTTAAACCACATCCGTGTGTCCAGCATTTCTGCAAGTTCATTCGATAATACCGTTATACAATTTTATTTTAACGGATTGCTTGAGATGATTAGCTAACGATCGACTGCGGTGAAGTACTAATTGTGATTTGTTCATGACTCTATTAGTAGTTTTTGTTACATGTGCAATGCTGATGTGCATGTTTTCCAGTTCATCTAGTATGCTAGATTGTTGCATGTTACTTAGTCACGAGTTATATACTGAAATTAATCATGAATTTCCCTAATATTCCAACCAAACATAGCAATTGATCACACCGAAAGATCGCGGTAGTCGCGGTAACGGAGGGTTTCATCTTTTGTGCTGGAGATGGCATGATCCTTGTCCTACTGGCCCCGAGGTAGTTTATCTTCATGCATCCATGGGTAGCTAAAATCCAATTAATTATTATACATTTCACGAAAATATAGATTGTATCAAACATGTAAAATTGTTTTCTTTTTTCTTTTTCAAACACGAAAAAGAAGAAGAATTTTTTTTATGGGTATATGTCAGTATGATTCTAGAATGAGTGACTGACTAGCTTGGCAAACTTTGCGGTCATGTGCAAACTATAATTGACAGAGAAAATTAATTTTAACATGGATTCTCTTGTATTAGTTTGATGTGCTCATTGTAAAAAAAAGTGTGATTATTTGCCGAGGACTAAAATTATAGTCGATGGACCTTGTCATGGCAGGTGCAAAATTATGGGATAGCAATGCCATTTCTGGCAATTTAGATAAGAGGCAGTTAGCCCTGAGATTTTTCATCCGCAATAGCGGCACAATTGTAGCCAAATCGTGGGAGATTTATAGCTTTCCTGTGTGCTCACATTAGATAAAGGGATGGATCATAAATTCAAAATACTAAATCGAATCTCTCGGTTAGATCTCTCTATGATTATCCAATAGCTAATCAAAATGGCCTGGAAGTATACTAGGTATCCAAACATATATGATTAACAATCCACTTTATCTAACAACCGATTCATGCACCCTTCATTGTGTGGGTACTAGAAATGCAATCATGCATATGTAAGAATAGAAGATAACAGAATATAGAATAGTGCTAGGCATGGCTGTATTAAGAGGAGCTACTTATTTAGACTAGGGCAGCATCCTAAGGATAATGTCCTTCATAAGATGGGGGCAGCTCCTCTGCAGATGTTCAAACCCTTCAGTCTGCACGACAGCCTTCAGGTTCGCGGGACAGCCGAGGAAACCATAGCACGCCGTCTTCAACTTGTCACAGCCATGCTGGTCGGCGAGCACCAGAATGGTTGCTGCCGTGCTCACGCCAATGTGCTTGCACAGCATCTCCTCGCACCTTGCCCTAAAAGCGTGTTTGGCAGCTTGAGGGATTAGGAATGGGAGTTTAGGAGGGGGAGTTTATGAAGGGAATGGACTTGGGAAGTAGACTATTAGTCCCAATCCCATGCTTGGTGTGTGGTGGGAATTATTAGTGGGAAATCAACAGGGAGTTATTTTCCTTTGTTTGGTTCGTAGTTATAGGAATGGGAATTATTCTATGAGCTGGGCAAATGAGTGTTACCGTTAATCAGGTCTGCAATAAGAAAATACTCATATTTTGACTTTATTTGCTCCACGCCTAAGAAAGAGAGAAAATGTTGATAGCAACAATTTTGCATTTGATCAATAGACTTGCATACATACAACATATCAGATGATACCAGGTCAAGAAGGAGATACCAGATAATAGGTGTCATGCTTGCTGGATGTATTGAATAGTCCATCAAGCAAATCATCAACAGTCAATCCCAGCAAATGAGAGCAAAGACATGAAGCAAGTATTTTAACTAGCAGATGAACATATGAAAGTATCCTTTCCAAGAGTATAAGACGAGATTATATAAAAAAATAAATGAAGGCACTGAGTGTTGCAAGTGATGAGTTGAAAGAAAACAACTACAAGTCCTGAGCAGAAAAGAATATATGAGCTGCTAATCTGGAAGTTCAAATCTGGGTATTCGCTTATTTTTTGGCCGCCTCAAGCTCCTGGCGAACAAATAGTACTTTGAAATCATCACACAACTTTATGAAAAGCTCGGTCTTTCCAGCGTCACCACCAATAACACGAACAGCCATAACAACTTCTTCTTTACTGAGATCTTTAAGATTCTGCAGAATATCAAGTAACTTGGTTCTGTTGGCTGATGCTTGCTCATGAACTTCAGCTTCATGCATAAACGCCCTCTGTAAACCGTTCATGGTTTTTGCATTGTCCTGTTCTGCTTCCAAGAACTTTGCAATTGTGTTGGACACACTTATAAGGCCTGATTCTAGTGCATCATCATCAGGGTATGTTCTCTTACGACCAGGCCTAGAACCACCAGATGGGTTGGTGTTCTCATGTGCTTAAGGAGAATTCTCCTTGGCCGGTTGGCTAGTAGGTTCTGCATCTGCTGTTTCTTCAACTTCTACAACTTCCTCTTCTTCGGGACCTTTAGCACTGCCTCCTTTAGCCAAATCGCTAGCATAAACCTCACATAGCTTGTCAAAATTAACCATAGGCTTCATGTACAGAGGACCTGCTCCTTCACGGGACTACAAAGAGAGCATGACTTTCCATTAGAAAACAAATTATAATGCACAAAAAATGAAACATAACAGATAACTTTGTCTATTTATTTGACATAGTGTACCTTTGCCCAACCCATATATGTCTCTCTATCTCCGATTACCATCTTCTTCTCATCATCCCATCCAAATTCACTACCATTTTGCATAATTTCCAGAACATAGGGAAGTTGTTTCTTCAAAATCTTAACTTTTGACCTGATATGTGGATCAGCTTTGAGATCAGCATGTGGGAGTACTTCAGCCATTTTCTTCTCAATATATGTAAGATAGCCGGACTTGTGACCCGTGTCTACTTTCCAAGATGAATCATTCATGTCATATAGAATGTCAATAAGTAACTTTTCCTCCTCCGCTGTCCATGTCCTCTTGTCTCTCTTTTTGGATGTCAATTTGCTCTCCTTTGGCTTGGTATTCTGCTAGATTTTAATAGGACAATAAAAATGTATATACAAAGGATAAAGAATATAGATGGTCATAAATGAAATATGATGTTCATACATTAATCAATATCTCCTATCACAGAAAAGTGAATAAAAAGAAACATAAGCAACTACGACATATGGGACGAAACAAATATTGATGAAGAATGTTTGGACACTCATAGGTTGCTGAATAAACAATTAAGATCCTCCACCTAACATCTAGTAGCGTGTATCAGTGATCACGTCTTTTCTCTGTCCAAACTTTCCACATTTCATCAGCTAATTTATCTCTTTTCTCAGTCCATTCTGATGATGTTTCGGTGGACTGAATGACATCCTCATTTACTTGTTGTTGTTGAAGGCGTAGCATGTACTCATCTAGATACTGTTCGCAGGGATCAACACGCATTTGTTGTCGTATCAGATTGTGAATATAGCAGCATGCTAAAATTATGTCAACTTGTGTATCAAAAGGATAATAAGAGGGATTCCTAATGATAGCCCATCGCATCTTGAATAATCCGAAAGTCCTCTCAATCACATTTCTTGCTGACGAATGCCGCATGTTAAACAATTCCTCTTTTTTGTTGGGGGATTTTTCCAATCATTGAGATGGTACCGCTGTCCTCTGTATGGAGCAAGAAATCCTTCACAGTTCTTGTATCCAGCATCGACTAGATAATAGCACCCTATGCAATAGGAACATGTGTATGGGTTTGTTAACTATGTATACAATATATACATTTAACTAGGATGGACCATTTTAATATTATCTCTTACCACGAGGAACCTTAAGGCCATTTGATCTTGACAAAGCATCTCGAAGCACCCTCCCATCAGCTGCTGATCCTTCCCAACCCGGTAACACATAAATGAATTGCATGTCCGGCGCACATACACCAAGAACATTTGTTGCAACTTCATTCTTTCGTGAACGGAATCTTGGTTTGTCAGTTTGGGGCACATGAACTTCTACATACGTCCCATCTAAGGCGCCTAAACAATTCTATAGTAAGAACAAAATGTGTTAGACCGTGAACAAAACTGGACCTACAACTCTTTTCTATGTTGAAATATTACTTTGGTACCTTAAACCACTTCCACCTTCCATCCGTGCAGTTGGCCGGAATTGACCGAGGCTTCTTAAGTAACACTTTCCAGAGTTTTAAAACTGCGCCTAGAACTTGATGAAATTTCCGACTTACTGATTCAGGCGAACGCTGGAAATCATGATGGATTGCTCGATTTTTCTCATCATGTGCAAGTATGTGAAGGAACATGGCAACCGATTCCTCGACACTCATGTGCCTAGTATCTTTTAACCCGCCTATTTCTCTTACCAAAGAAAATAATACTCTAAAACAACGCCTATCCATCCAAAGTTGGAAAATGCATTCTGTGTCGCTTACTCGTATCTTGTTGTTCAAGGTTTGTGCTCGAGTAATTGGGTCATACCAAGAAGGTTGCCAAATTTGACGAATCCTACATCGACTCCTCCTAAGTAACATTATCAATATTTGCAACAACAGATATAAGATTATGAGTATTTTCACTCTTCGTCGCCTCATTGCGTGCCATAAGATTATGGTTTCCCGGTTTGTTGGTGGACGTGCCATGTCTGTGAACAAAATTAGATGATAATGTCGCACAATTAGAATATTTTCATGATTCAAGATGGTTATGTACAAGCATCAGCTATAAGAAAGAAGATAGGATGCGATAAACACCACACAACCAAACAACAAGCAATCAGCAAGTCACACATGAGCACCCAAGAAAAATAATGCATGCAGAAAAATAACTTTTTTTGGTGAAGTACCTCCGCTGGAAGTTTCTTGTTACTGTCCGGACGAGGTCTTGGATTTGGATTAGCAGAAGCACTTTCATGGCCTTTATGATTAACATAGATTTCTGCAAAGTTGTGTTTCTTTGCGAAGTTCAACATCTTACGAACAGAATTATCATCGTGAACTAGATCAATTCCTTCATCAAGGCTACACCCAGGAACTGTATAATATAACTCATCGCCATCTTTGAAACCTACATCTTTAGCCATGCGAACTAGACGAAAATAGAATGTACGCTCACTGTCACAATCTCGAAAAATAGATACTTCGCCTCCATCATAAGTAAGTGGACCTTCCATTGAAAAAGAACCCCCGTGATGCATTTTGATATGGATGAAATCCCTCTCCATTCTGTATATATAAGGCATTTAAAGACATATTTCAAATCCATGGTTATTACTTAAACTATTATTGTTATTTGAGTTCTGCTACAGTACCAAGGGATTTTTGTACACAAGTAAATTGAGAGACAAATTATGCACATGCGAGCTAGCAGCTTGTTTAACCTTTGTTACAAGATAATCAAAGGAGGTTCTGATGTGATGAAGTGACTTAGCCGAAGAAGCGATGCCCAATACCCAGGAATGGAATTTGACATGAATGTACTTCCTACTTTTATATTATATATATTCCCCCCAATATGAAACAATATTGTGAGTACATCATGGAAAATATGCAATGTCTGTATGACTGAAAGCTGGGACTTGGAAGTCATTGAAATCTGTAGCAGCTATCAAGACTTTTTTGTGTGTACATTTGACACTTAATTTCGTATGTAGAACTGAACTTAGAAAGTACAGGAAGCATGAAGCAGGCAGGTACACAAAGGCAAGTGCTATATGGCATATACATATCGTTCCCTACATGCAGCCACAACGTCAAGTTAGCAGCTATTGTGGTTTGCCCTTTTTCATGTATATGTCAGGTGGCATCACGAACAATCTTGGTTCTCTACATGTACAAATAGCAGCCACAACAGCAAGCCAGTGATGACCAACAACTACAGCCGAAGACTAGCAAATACATTTATACAAGAACAAGAGATTGCATCCAGTAATTAGTCACATCCATGTCCCATCTATGCTTCTAAAAAGGATATCAAGAACTAATCAAGAAAGAGACCTCTGTACAGTATTTCTATGAATCAAATAAGGGGGCAAATGAAATACTAAATCGATGTAGTAATCCACACCTCTGGCCTTTTGGTGACTCTTGCTCCTGAACTGCAAGGGGGGGGGGGGACCGAAGTGATGGAACAAATCTGTGACCTGTGAATCAGGGGGAAAAATAGAAAGAAGAATAGATATGCATCAGTTTGTAATAGGAAAAGAAACGAATCCAACTTTGTTAGCCAAACCAGATGGGATACAGCTAGATTTGTAGGTATGGATTGGCAGGAAAATCTCCACGAATTCAAGATGGAAAGGGGGAAAACGGGTTACCTCAGCTCCTGTTCGTGCTTGCCGCCAGCTCTGGAGGAGATTGGGGAGAAGTTAGCGGCCGCCGATTCGTTTGGAGGACTAATGGTGGCGCTGCTAAATAGGGGTCATTAGCTAGAATTTTACCGCGCTTTCGGATTTTCGCACCTATCCGCCGCGACGAACAGGTGTTGCATAAGGACGCCCTCATTCTCATCCGGCAGAGAGTCGCCGTACATAAACCCAAGCATCGCCTTGAATACTGCAGCATCCATGTCGTCTATTTGCACGACAGAGGTGGTCGACGGCGTGCCTTCCTTCATGGGGCTGAAGAGTAACGCCCTAAAGACGGCAGAGCGGGCCGCAAGTACGCACCGGTGGGCGGCGAACGTCTCAGCCACCGACCCCGAACACAATGTCCGTGCCCAACCCAGAAAGTAGAAGTTCAGTGAAATTCTCCTGCATGGACGGCGGTTCTCCGACGACCACGACATCGCACCGGATGATGAAACAGTCGTCCTTGACGTACTTCTCCGAGACCTCTCTTTTCAGAACCTTTTTATGGTGGTCGTACCGGCCCCGGAACTCAAATATTTCACCATGGATGCGTGAACGTGCCAGTTCTTTCTTATTTTTTTCTTCAACGAAAGTGAACTCGAACTGTGCCTTCACGGGATCTACGCTGCCCTCTAAGAGGCAAAGCTGAAGTGTTATGAGTCCGCCGTCGGCGTGGGGGTAGTAGTAGATGAACCAATGTTGGCCGCCGATGATGAAAATGCGAGAGCAGATGGATCCTCGGCAGCGCGAGTGGCCTTCAACGACAAGATAGTGGTACCCACTGGTCGCGCCGGCGTTGATGATGGGGGTGGCGTCGTCGTCGAGGAGCTTGCCGCCGGTGAAGATGGATTCACCTGTGGAAGACATGATTTATGGATCTGATGTGATAGGTACCAGCCAGATCGAATTTTGACATGGGGAGCACTAGCGAGATATCTGCTTCCCAAATCACGTCGTCGTATGAGGAGCGTTCTGCGTCCGGTCCCTTAGGGTCAGGCAGGTCAGGTGCCTCCGAGGAGGCGCGTCCGGCCACTTGATTTGTTTCCATAACTACCCCGTGCGTAAATGACGTCGTATATCCCATTCTTTAACTGTTCTTTCCACATCACGTGGTTTTATTCCTTATAACTAGGTGGGAAGATAGTCTCGTTTCCATTTTTCTTCAAACAAAAAGAAAGAAAGACTGCGGATCAAGTGGGGGTGGAGCCAACCTCATCCATGAGATGAGATGAGATCAGCACGTCTTTTATTACCTCTGCTCCGTGCGCGTCCACACGCTTGTCTCTCTCTCCCTCGGGATTTTTTTTAAAACGTAAACAAAATTCCAAATTCCAAATATTTTCAAAAAAGCAAAGAATTTTTTAAAACATATTTTTTTTTCGAATTTCGAGGTTTTTTTGACACGTAAGCAAATTTTTAAATTACATTTTTATTGGAAAAGCATACGATTTTTGAAAACCGGAAGAAAATTTCGAATTTTGGGCCGTTTTATGGATAGATGATGAAATTTCGAAATTCCAATTGTCTTTTGGAAAACATGAGCATCCATGAATTAATCTTGAAATTTTGAAAAAAATTTGAAAGCCAGATATTTTTTAAAATTCCTAACTTTTTTTGGAAATTTTTGAAGACGTTATTGTGTCTTAGAATTTTAATATATTTTTGAAAAAAAACTGATTTTTTGTATGTGTTAAACATTATTTAAAATTATGGGTTTTTATAAAAACAATAATGAAATGAAAAAAGAAACAGAAAAAACGAAAATTTAGAGAGAAAAAACATGTTCCTGAACCTTCTAGATGGTTCGCAAACTGGTTAAAGCCGGCATGGACCTTATAGAAGGTTCCAAAACCAGGATCTGTAATTAAACGGGCCGGCGCATGTTACATGGCCTCGCTAGAGTCTGTGCGAATCAGCATCGTCCTATGCCCTAGAGGACTCTGCCGGCCGCCTCTCCGCTGCCTCCTGCCCTCCCTTTTGTCGATCGAACACGACGCCGGCGTCGCGAGGCGTCCAGTAGGCTACACCCAGCAAATCTTCTGCGGCCCTGGTAACTAGGCAAGGTTAGCACTAATTGTTATCATCACTCATCTCTCTCAGACGTTTATCTTATACGTATAGAAATTGTACTTCCAATTCAGTTTAATTCTTTCTATTCGATTGTGAGATCCGTGAGGAGTAATATGTTTGATCTAATTCTTTACGGGAATATTTCTAGTCATATTGACAACTGTAGTGTCAATCTTAATCTTATTTAATGCTGCTTGGGCTACAGATTTTTTAGCACGTGCGTTCATCGTTTTTTAATCTGATCGATCTCGTGGACTAATATCCAACATATTACAGATTATTCTGCCATGTCTTTCGCCGGTGTATCTGTCATCGCCAAGGGCAGGCGCCTCGGCATTGACACCTCAACTGCAACCGCCAGTGTCAGCGGGTACCACTTGCTTGTCGTCCAAAACCACTCGCGCATGCGCCAACCCTTGCTATCTCACGGTTTCGCCATCGGTGGACACTGCTGGAAAATCTTGTATAAGCCCGACAGCCACTAGTGCAGAACCGGGCAATAGCACCGGTTGGTAAGGCCTTTTAGTGCCGGCTTCATAACCGGCACTAAAGTGTGGTCACTAAATCCCCTCTCCTTAGTATCGGTTCAGCACGAACCGGTGCTAAAAGGAAACCACGTGGCACGAGCCAGCTCCGGGGACCGGGAGCCCTTTAGTACCGGTTGGTAACACCAACCGGTACTAAATGTTTGTGGGTTTTTGTTTTATTTTGTATTTTTTAATTAAATTTGTGTTATCAATTTAATTTAGGATTGTTTTACGTTATAATAAGTTGTAGTCGTCGTCATCATCATCATCATCATCGCATATTAATAAATAAATAAACTCTAGCTAGCTAAAAATCATTGTAATCGTCTAATTACCACTATTTAATCATCATAGTCATTACCGCTAACTATCTAATCATCACCAACACTGGCTAGCTTAAAGAGGAAACATTCACTTTCTAACAGAAGCAAAGATATCATCGAGTTCAACATAATCATCACCAACATCGAAGTTCAGGACACGGACATGAGACACTAATTAAGAGCATGAACTAGTGCTGCTCCCTCTCAGGTAGAATCCATAGAACATGTATAGCTCTCCTAATTCATCATACTGGAGCATGCAGATGAATCTGTCTCCTAATCTTGGGTTGCGCTTCTCCTTGCTGCCCCCTAGTACTTCTCTGCGATTGTTAACATTTTGCTCCAATCTTTCACTATTAAGCATTCTTCGCTTTCAGAAATCCTGAATGCACTCATGTGCAATGTAGGATATCTTGGCCGTAAGCTAACCATTGACATGTCACCTTTAGTCTCGATTCACTGAGGCATAACTGTCATCGGAAGTCCCTGTTGAAGAACATCGTATAGTAATTAATATACTAAGCAATGAAAGTTTAGCTTTAAAAATAATGTATGCAAAATATGCACTAATTAAGGACAAATAGTAAATTTTTTACCATCTTTCGATTATAGATGTGACCGTAGTTCAATACGATCACCATTGGTCGCACGTTTTGAGTACTAACATTTCTAAGTTCAGGAAAAAAATTTGTCTTGACAGTATTAAGATCCTCAAGCCATGAAACATAATGACTTATCTCCTCGCAGTTTAGTTGAGCCCCGGGGCAGTAGTAGGTCATGTATACCAAGCGCCGGACATGTTTGCTTGAACCGAAATAAGCTGACAATACAAATTAGTTGTCAACTATTTTTGAATAAACTGTATCAAAGACATAAACATATGCATGCATGGTTGAGAAAAACTCACATAATGGTAGAATTGGAAGTGTTTGCACATCGACCCAGATGTCTATATTACCTTCAATATCATCTTCCGGACGAATATCAAAGGTGACAACCATATCAGGCTCAAATGCATAAGCCTTGCATAGTGCTTGCCAAGTTTTGCATTCAAAATGGGTGTATGTGTCTCCATTATATAATTTGATGTTGAAAGTATACCCATGCTCCGTCTTCAAGTAAACTCTTTTTACCTCCATATCATCTATAGCACTAAAACGTATCTTATTCAAGACAAAAATTCTTGCATGGCAGGGGATGCGCTAGTAGAATAGTGAAAATTTAAATTTATAAGTTGAAGCAAATGAAGCATAAGTCATGCTTTAAAATTATAAGTTGAAGCAAATGAAGCATAAGTTTTGCATTCAAATAATAATTGCCGTTGTGACTTACTGTATCCACTTCGAATGTCTCATCCAGCTTGATGCTGAAGCGCCTACCATCAACAAGGAAATTTCTGTCGCACAGGCCGCGCTTGTCTTCACAGTGTTCGCACATAATGAAGTCTTTTTCATCGTCAGATGACATTTTCTATATATGTTCATATAGGTGAAACATTAAACACTTATTACTATCTAACATTAATTAATATCTAGCCAAATATATATTCATCTAACATTTGACATTAATATATCTAACTATATTCATCTTTAACAATTGACATTAGTATATACTTAACTTTTCTATCTAATTCATCTAACATTCGACATTAATCTAACATTTATATAAACTTAAAATATATAAAAAATTAAATAAACAGAAAAACTCATTAACAAATAATATTTTAATTAGATCATCAAATCTCAGATACCTAAATTTTCTTACTAAAAAAACTAGTTATATTAATTATTCAACTAGTTCAAATCTCATAAAACTAAATAAACTAGTTTGACAATTTTCTTACTAAAAATAAATTAGTTATATTAATTATTCAACTAGTTCAAATCTCTAGTTCGATAATTTTCTATCTAGCTAATTCATCTAACATTCGACATTAATCTAACATTCGATCATCTAATTAACTTTTTTTAAAAACAGAAAACAGAAAATAAGTAAAAAAAATGTGTGTGTGTGTGTGTATGTATATGTACGTATATATGTATGTGTATGTGTGTGTCTGTGTACATATACGTACATACACTGCAGTGCGGCCCCGTACGCCGCCGCCCCGTACGTACGAGCGGGGGCGCCGGCGTACGGGGCGGGGGCGCCGGCGTACGGGCCGGGTGCGACGACGACGGACGGCGCGCGGGTACGTGAGAGCGAGAGATGTACGGGACCGCGGTGCGACGACGACGGACGGCGGCGCGCGGTGTTCGGGGCGGCGGCGCGAGACGATGACGACGACGGGCAGCGGCGGGGACAGCGAGGACGACGACGGACGACGGGCGGCGACGAGACGGGTTCGAGCGGCGCGCGGCGATGTCGCGAGAGGTTGGAGACGAAAGTGGGGAGATGTAACTGAAATTTTCGTAAGTGCTGCTTATATAGGATGTGCCTTTAGTACTGGTTGGAGCCACCAACCGGTACTAAAGGCCCAACTGGTACTAAAGGTCAACTTTGGCCAGGCCAAGAGGCGGAAAGAGCAGGCCTTTAGTACCGGTTGGTGGCTCTAACCGGTACTAAAGGGTGGTCTTTAGTACTGGTTGGAGCCACCAACCGGTACTAAAGGCCTCGCGCTGCCACCCCAAAGTTTAGTCCCACCTCGCCCGGCGAAGGGCAGCTGCACTGGTTTATAAACCCAGCCGCGGCTACCTCTTCGAACTCCTCTATATAGCAGGTTTCTGGGCCTAATTAATTAGGGCGCGCTACCCTGTGAGTCTGCTGGCCCTTCTGGGCCTGCATTTGCACACCCTAGGTCTGGCAGGCCCACTGGGCAGCGCGCCAACAAATTTTTTTATATAGTTTTTTCTTTTCTGCATTACTTATTTTCTTCTATTTATTTTTGAGTAGTTTTTTATATAGTTTTTTCTTTTCTGCATTATTTATTTTCTTCTATTTATTTTTGAGTAATTTTTTGGTATAGTTTTTTTTATTTTCTGCATTATTTCTTTTCTTCTATTTATTTTCTTCTGGAAATTGAATGCTGCATACTGAACAATTAGGTAAATGACCGAAAAACAACAAATGATGTCAGAACATGTTGAAAACTATTTATTTTTGAGTAATTTTTTAGTATATTTTTTTATTTTCTGCATTATTTCTTTTCTTCTATTTATTTTCTTCTGGAAATTGAATGCTGCATACTGAATAGGTAAATGACCGAAAAACAACAAGTGATGTTAGAACATGTTGGAAATTAATGACGTCGCTTTGAATGCTGCATACTGAACATAAAAAAGTCCGGAGTTCAGATAAGTTTAAAAAACATTGAAGTGGCCGTGTAACAGATGAGTTCTCGTCCGAAACCCTGATACCCTGAAAGAGTTTGTCCAGTTTGTACATGAAATGCGTCCAGTTTTTGCCGTGACCCTCTTTACTCTTTCGCGCATGCTATGCGGGTGATATGATGATACCATGCCAAGTTTCAACATTTTCAGGATTCATTTTGTAGTGATTTTCAATTTCGCGGTCATTTAGCTCTCTAAAACAATTAGGTAAATGACCGAAAAACAAGAAATGATGTCAGAACATGTTGGAAATCGATGACGTCGCTTTGAATGCTGCATACTGAACACAAAAAAGTCCGAAGTTCAAATAAGTTTAAAAAACATTGAAGTGGCCGTGTAACAGATGAGTTCTCGTCCGAAACCCTGATACTCCGAAAGAGTATGTCTATTTTGTACACGAAGTGCATCCAGTTTTTGCCGTGACCCTCTCTACTCTTTCGCGCATACTATGCGGGTGATATGATGATACCATGACAAGTTTCAACATTTTCAGGATTCATTTTGTAGTGATTTTTAATTTCACGGTCATTTAGCTCTCTAAAACAATTAGGTAAATGATCAAAAAACAACAAATGATGTCAGAACATGTTGGAAATTGATGACGTCGCTTTGAATGCTGCATACTGAACACAAAAGAAGTCCGGAGTTTAAATAAGTTATTAAAAATAAAAAAGTGGTGCAATGCTGGTTAATTTGCTTTAAGCCATTCGGAATAGTGTAGTTAGTACATGCGTTAAATGACCGAAAAACAACAAATGATGTCAGAACATGTTGAAAATTGATGACGTCGCTTTGAGTGCTGCATACTGAACACAAAAGAAGTCCGGAGTTCAAATAAGTTATTAAAAATAAAAAAGAGGTGCAATGCTGGTTAATTTGCTTCAAGCCATTCGGAATAGTGTAGACTGCACTGCATATAGCTCAGTGCAATCTATGCTATTCCGCAAGGCTTGAAGCTAATCAACATGTAGGTGAGCATTGCAACTCTTCGTAATTGTCTGTACACTCACGGCTTATAAACCGCTCATACTGCCTCTCTCTTGGCGAGGTGAGACTAAAAATCAGCTTACAAAGAAACTCTAGTACCGGTTCATGGCATGAACCGGTACTAAAGGTCTTTGTGGGGGCCCCAGACCGACGATAGCCTGACACAGCCTCATTAGTACCGGTTCGTGGCATGAACCGGTACTAAAGGTTACCCACGAACCGGTACTAATGATGCCCGCCCGCCTAGACGTTCGAACCGGCACTAATGGTCACATTAGTGCCGGCTCAAATTCAAACCGGCACTAATGTACTTCACATTTGACCCTTTTTCTGCTAGTGAGCTATTACCAGGATGAAGACGGCTATATACTACTTTGTGTTTTCCTCAACGAGGAAAATGATACCACTGCAGATCCCGTGAAGGCGCAAGTCGTGTTTAGCTTCGTTGACGAGACCTACGAGCAAGAGCTGGCACATATCCATGGTAGGAAAATATTAGAGCTACGAGGCCAACACACTCATGCGATTAAGTACATCAAGAGAGCAGTCTTGGACAAACATCTCAAGAACGACAGTCTCACCATCCGGTGCGACGTCGTAGTCCTAAATCCAACATGCGACACCGCGTTCATCAAGGTGCCTCTGTCTGACATGCAACAGAACTTCACCGAATTTCTCCTGGCAGGGGAGGGCACCGACGTGGTCTTCCAGGTGGGTGGTGAGACCTTCGCTGCCCATCGCCGTGTTCTCGCGGCCCGGTCTATGGTCTTTAGAGCAGCTCTCTTTGGGCCCATGAAGGAAGGCACATCGACGGACACCACCGTGCAGATAGAGGACATGGACGCTATGGTGTTCAACGCGATGCTTGGGTTCATCTACAGTGACTCATTTCATGCGTTGGTGGCGGATGAAAACGAGGTCGACCTGCTGCAGCACCTGCTCGTTGTGACGGACATGTACAACCTCACAAGACTCCAGGCAATGTGCGAGAGGAAGCTGTGCGAGCACATCGAAGTGGGTACGGCGACCACCATCCTAGTGCTCGCCGAGCAGCACGGCTGCAATGGGCTGAGGAAGGCGTGCTACAAATTCCTCCAGCGTCCGGACAACCTGAGGGCAGTGGTTGACATGGACGGCTTTGATCAGTTGTGCAGGAGCTGCCCCTCTCTTATGAAAGACATGATCCTTGGCCTGCTACCCCCAAAGTAGGACTTCATATTAATGCAAGCTCTACATATTCCGGCGATTTTCCCACTTCCCTCGTTTACTCTTTTGTCATTGCAGAAGGAAAAGAGAATGAAGGCTCTTCGACTTAGATCTAGAAAACTATTGGATCCAACAGCCGAGTTTTTTAACATGTCTGAGGGGTGGGTGCCATTGGATCACTAATGGATGACGTTGTCTAGCTTGCGACAATTTGCTATATCTTCAGTTTCGTTCATCCCTTGCGGGCGACAGTGTAGCATGTGTCCTTGTGGGCGGATGTACCTTAGTTAATTATCCTGCAAGAGTTTCAGTTTCATATTGCTATCCTTGAATCCTCCAGGACTGTTGCTATTTCTTTACATGCGACCTTTTGGAACATTGTGCAAACCCCTAGTAATTTCCTTAATTAAAACAATCGGCAAGAGCCGCAAACAGAAGCGAAAAATAAATAGAAAAGACTGCCGCATGGCGCTATTCTCGTCGAATAGTTGTCGTTTCCTCATATGGTTGGTACACCCGCAGTGGCGGAGCCAAGAAAATCAAATTAGGAGGGCCAAACGTTGCTAAACCTTGTTTGGGAGGGTCAGATTATTAAAATGCATTGTTTTAACAGCTTAAAAGTCAATGTTTACACTAGTATTAGGCATAAACCAGTGACACTAGGGGGGCCAGGGCCCCTGCTGGTCCGCCCCTTACACCCGTCAGAGTTTTTTCACCAAGCAACGTCATTGCAGGCCAGGACTTGACACCTCCGATGCATGCATGTTTTGTGCCCTCCTCGAAACAGTCAAGCATGCTCTTCCTCTCGACCGTGATGGTTGTTCCCTCGTTACATTCGACTGTAATTAGTTGTAGTTGAACTATGGAATTGTAACGCCCTTTGGTGCAACAGAACCATTTTTCAAGAAAGAGAATTGTAACGCCCTTTGATGTGCAACCTTTCATTTAGTAGTACATTGTTATCTGTCTAGATCAGTATTTTCCTCGTATCTAGCAGCGTTTCAAACGATCAAATGAATGTCCTGATCTCTTTGGCACTCTTAATCTCTAAGTTTCAGTGGACTTTTAGCATGCAAACACGATAGAAATATTTTCATCAGTAGACTAGTAGTAGTTAGTAGTAGTACACTTTTTTCAGAAGATAGCCAGTAGTAGTAATTTGTATCTCTCTACAAGTGAAAATTGCATATTGCAGTTGACCAGCAGTCCTTTCCTATGAAAATTGAAGCATGGCAAGGATCACGTCCTTCATAACAGTGGGGCAGCTCCTGCAGAGATGATCGAAGCCGTCCGTGGCCAACGCCTCCCTCAGGTTATCCCGAAACCGGAGGAAATCGTAGCATGCCTTCTTCAGGCCATTGCATCCATGCTGCTCAGCAAGTGCCAAGATGGTCATCGCCGTACTCACGCAAATGTTCTCGCATAGCTTCTTCTCACACAACAACCGGAGCCTCGGGACATCGTACCGATCCGCCGCGACGAGCAGGTGCTGTAGCATGACTCCCTCGTTCTCATGGTCCGCCGGCACCGGCAGAGATTCACCACAAATGAACCCAAGCATCGCCTCGAACGCCGTGGCGTCCATGTCATCTACATGTACCACCGTCGACGTGCCTTCCTTCTTCATGGGGCCTAAGAGCAATGCCCTGAAGACGGTAGAGCGGGCCGCGAGGATACAACGGTGGGCGGCGAACGTCTCGCCGCCGACCTCGAAAACCACGTCGGTGCCCTCTCTAGACTGAAGAAGGTCGGTGAAGTTCTGTTGCATATCGGATGACGGCACCTCGCCCAACTTATTCTCGCACATCTCCCTTAGCCTCGGGAGGTCGTACCGATGTACCACGACGAGCAGCTGCCGCAGTAGGACACCCTCGTTATCATCGTCGGCCGACACAAGCAGCAAGTCGCCGTAGATGAACCCAAGCAACGCCTTGAACGCCGACGCATCCATGTCGTCTACCTGCTGGACTATAGTGGCCGTCGTCGTCAGCGACGTCCTCTCTTTGATGGGGTCGAAGAGCGACGCCTTGAAGACAGTAGAGCGGGCTGCGAGAACGCAGCGGTGGGCGGCAACCATCTCGCTGCCGACCTCGAAGACAATGTCGGTGCCCTCCCGGTCAGGAGAAAGTTAGTGAAATTTTAGCGCATGTCGGACGGCGGCACCACGATGATGGGAGGAGGGGCGGCGGCAGTGTCATCGTCCAGCACCATGATGTCGCACCGTATGGTGAAACTGTTGTGCTTGATGTTTTCCTTTAGGGCCAATACTTCGCTAATGTTGATACGCGCAGGATCTTGCTTGTCGGTGTCTTGGGCGAAGCTGAACTCGAATTGTGCCTTGACGGGACATGAAGTGATGTCCATGAGGCAAAGCTCAAGCGATATGACGTCGGCGATGTCCAGGTGGTTGCCGCCGGGGTTGTAGTAGATGCCCCATCATTGGCCGCCGACGGTGAAACTGCGAGACCAGATGGGTTTGTGGGTTGGCGAGTAGCCTTCCACAACGAGCAAGTGGTACCCGCTGGCCGCGCCGTCGTCGATGCGTGGCGAGGTAGAACCGCCCACGAGCTTGCCATCGGGGATCACAGATACACCCGCGTATGACATGGTGGATAGATCGACGAGTCTGCTGTCAAAATAATTGTTGTCCGTGATACACAGATTAGGTGTTAGGATCCGATCTATCTCTCCCTAATAATAAAGCACGGATTGGGTCTCCGGATTCACCGTCGCGCCCTTTTTCCAAAATAGTTCCTGTTGTTTTAGGTATTCAACCCGCACTCACGTCCCTAAGTGAAATAACGATAACGATTCGCGATAGAAAAAAAAAGGTCCCGAACAGGTGCTGCATAGCCCCTACCGCTTCGCCTCGATTGGCACTGGCGCAGGCCACCCTGCCGCTCGACCTCGCCTCGCACCGGAGGTGACCACCACCATCCTCCCCGCTCCCTCCCCTCCCCCAACCAGATATAGATGCCTAACCCGCGGGAACGGGCAGGCGGCCGGCGGGCGACGTGAGGCGCGGTGGCGGCGCGAGGAAGACGGGCAGATCTGGGCGCGGCGTCGACTGGCGGCTGGTGCGGCGGCTTGTTCCGGTGCCAGCGGCGTCCTGCTCATCCAGAGAAGGAGAGATAAGGGCCTCAGGGAGAGAGGAAACAGAGGAAGAAAGGAGAAGGAGAAGGGGCGCAAGGTGAGGGAGGGATCTGGCGGGTGGTGCGAGGGCTTGCTCCGGTGGCGGCGGCGGCCTGCTCATCCAGAGAAAGAGATGGGCAGGGGCGTGGGGGAGAGAGGAAGCAAGGAGAAGGAGAAGGGGCACATGGTGAGGAAGGCGGTCGCCGGCTGTGGTGCCTCCGGTGACCGACCGGCGGCACGGTGGCGAGTTCCTGTTGAGGCCACATACAACTAGCACCGTCAGCACCACAAGACCACACCAGGAGGGTGTCTGGTCATCCGCGTGGTCTCCCTCCAGCCGGCGCGTCTGACCACAGCCAATGGTGTCTGGAGTTCTGGACACCTGCTCGAGCTACCCTGCTGCTGCTACTTCTGTCCTCACGCCTCTGCTGCTGCTCCTTCTACTTCTCAGATGCCCCTGCTTGCTCTGAACTCTCCCACTCTCTGCTGTTGCATCTGAGTGCGGCCACGGTGCTGATCTAAGCAGCAACAGAGTGGTGTTCGAGGCGATGGGTGCCTGGAGGGGCATGCTGGGCGATGCTGCTGTAGAGGATGAGAGAGAGCAGAGAGATGAGAGGTAGAGAGAGCAGAGAGAGGCGTTGATTGCTGCAGCTACTGATCTGGTCCTGCGGAGAAAAAAGAGATAGGTGAGGAAGAGAGAGAGAGAGAGAGAGAGCAGAGAGATAGAGACAGCAGTGAGAGATGCGCACATCACTGAACCCTTTCGATTCTATTGCAATGTCAAATACAGTAGTTTTTTGTGTTCTAACTCTCTTGGAGAATCTGCAACCTCGGCCACGAGCCCATGATCTCAACTTGAGCTTGTCGAGGCGGATGTTTTGCGAGCTGCTGGCGCGCGTGTGCAGCCCCAGCGCCAACGATAGCCCGATCATCCCAGCGGCCGAGGTAGCCAACCGGCTTGGCCTTTGCCCTCGCTGCACCGCCGTTGGAGTGCGCGGCCGCAGTGGAGTAGCTCTATAGGGCGACTGCACAGAGACAGGCAGAAGCTTGTGAAGAGCCATGACTGTGATCGATGGCAGCAATCTCTGAATTCTTCTTTTGTTTCCCTTTGAGTTGATGGGGGCTAGATGTACTTTAGACAAGGCTTCAACAAGGAAGAGCGGAAAACCACTAATACTTTTTAGTATTGGATGATGTAGTGCACTATCTATCTATCCATTCAAGAAAATTGATGGCGATGGAATCCGCGTGTGTGCGTGTGTGGCTGTGCCTCTGGTCGCTCGATGGTTTTTTAGGTTCCGTAAAGTATGAAACTGCTGGTCCTATTCTGAATTCTAATAATGTTGATCACCAGGGAGAAAGAGATCAGAGGACGGATGGAAGGGATGGCGACAACGTCATATTCGAAAGGGAATAACGCTGGAATACCTTGTTGTTGCTACCTGTCAGAGTTCATAATTATGAACTAAATTACTTGGCACTTCTTAGTTGCCAAACTTAACAGTTGCTAAGACCTTCTGTCGACAAGATACACAAACATACAATTGCATGGTAAGTTAACGTCTTCTGATGGATTTTGTTTGCCTTTCTTGACAAGAAAACTATAACTATCTGCTTACAGTTTATCAAAGGTAATCTGCCAGCGACATGGGAAGTATGTTCATTGATTTCATGTGGACTAACTTACTGGATGATTTTATTAATTTCTTATAGCTTCACTCCAATAATTCTCCCTATATTTTTGGGTAATTCATTTCATCCAATAGTTGATAGTTGCTTCATTATTACAAAAATTGATCAGACCAGGAAAAGAGATCTTATGATAGTTTTTTCGTTATTACGAAAAATTCATTGGAGAGAAAAATAAATCTTATCTGATAGTTTGATCTTTTTCCCCATTATCTGAGAAAAGTTCTCCCTAGATCGTGGATGCAATCGTGGCATGAGATTGTTAAGAGTGAAGACATGCATATGGGTACTTTCCACTGGCACATCACTAATGAAAAGAATAGCATCATATTTTATTTACCCAACTATTGTTCTCCAAAACTAATCATATTATTTGCTTTCTACAGGTACTATGTAGAGTATTCGAAGAGGTCATCTTCATGAAACTAGCAGAGGATAGACATTAGGAAAAATGAGAGATGAGGTGAGTTTTTGTTGTTCACCATCCAATTCAAGCATCACACAAATTAAGCATTACTATTCAAAGGATGCATAGTTAATCTGTTCATCCTTTCTAGAGGAATTAATAAGTTATTAAAATGTGTGTCCCGTTGCAACGCACGGGCTCACACAGATTAGGTGTTAGGATCCGATCTATATTATACAAGGACCCCACGGTGGTAAACCATAATGTATAGGCACGCAAGCATATATATACAAGGCAAGATCTCACGGTTGTATTCATTGTGCGAGACCGAATTTCAATCCACCTTATAATTTGATATGATATATATAATGAGAACCGTGTCTAATAAGATCCGATCTTGCCAACCGGTGGGTAAATTCAATAGATATTTGTGTTATATTCTTGCATTGTGTAGTCCTTGCCCTATCCCTGATTGATTTTCATCCAACAAATAAAAATTGACGACCGCTAGTACTCCCGGTGGCTCAAGATCAATATCATCTATATCTATACCTTACTAATAAAAGAAATATGTATTCTTAGTCCGTCATGCTATTTTATAGAAAACATCCTGATGTGTCTGACATTAAACCCGTAAGTATGTATAATTTTTTTAAAATACTCATATCTTCTAAATTGTAACTACATGTTATATATGAAATTTGACTAGAAAAATATATAGAATCTGAATATGATGTTATTTTACCTGTTAACCATTTAAACTAGCTAAGGGTGCAATCTTAATCAAAGTGCATTATCCGACGTTCTTTCATATCGATACTGATCCAAATTGTGGATGAACATGTCAGCAAAATCAGGATTGGAGACGAAATTGAAGATCACTTTCCATTTTCTTTGTATGTATTAAATTTACATGCAAGCCGTGTTTGAATAGAAGACAAGTGAAATCTTGAACTTGCGCTTTTGTAGGCAAGACCATCTTTGTTTGGGCCACTTTTTGTAAATTAAGAATGTCTAGTATTCTTTTCTCCCGTCGCAACGCACGGGCCCTTTTGCTAGTGCAGACCTTAATAGTTCTAGATGGAACAAGAATTTGCAAAAAAACAAAAAAAACATTATACACATATTTTTATGGTCGTCTCTATTAGTACATGCTAGGCTAGCTTAAAATAAGACTGTCATATCAATCAGACCTAAATAGCTGTAGCCGTTCCACGAGCCCCGTGCCGGCTCCCAGGAAGGTGGCGGAAGGGCGCTTCGGCTGGCCTGGATCCATGCCATGCACCCCCCCTTTCCCGTTGGCTTCCGCCGCGCACCGGCGCCGGCATGCTTCCCCCCTCCCCCCCTCGGGGCCTCACCCGATGGCGGCACGAAGCACCCCTGCTACCACTAGTGCCGGATCCTGGGAGGAAGGGGCACGGGCTTCTAGGCTGGGCTGGGCAGCCCTAGGGGTGCCGCGGTGGCGCTCTTCCCCGGGCTGCGGCCATGGCTCTGTGGCGGCGGTTCATCTCGGTGGTCCTCGGTGGTTGTCCGGCAGTGGCTGCCTCCTCCAGCGTGCTGGCCGGGTGTCGAGCACGCCTGCAAGCTTCCTTCGTCCCCCTACCATGCGCGTGCGGCTTCGGCCCCGGTAGCCATGGACCTGCGCCCTCCTCCAGTGTCCATGGTTTATGGGTCCGGCTCCAGATCCGACGCTTCCCGCGATCGAGTTGCGTCTATCTCAGGCTCATCCAGCTTGTCGGTGTCTCGGTAGCTCGGCAAGCACCCCCTACAGGCGTCCTTGGTCGGTCGACATCCACCCTGATGTGGGTTATACACCACTGTGCTTCTGGAGCTGCGCCCCCTTCCAGCTCCTTCGGCTCGTCGGGCGTTCCTGCTGCTCTGGTCTCATTGGACCGGACCTGCGCTCCTCTCCGGATCTTGACTCGTTCGGGTCTTCGGCCACCGTCGCAACCCTCCCCTCGTTTTCCCGCCCCGCTGCCCAACCCCACCAACCTCCAAGCTCCATCCTCCCTTCCGCATGTTCGCTAGCTCGTTCTTCCGGCAACGCCTTATGCCTCTTTTGACAGCAAGCATTGCTTCCCTTCCTGCAATGGTGGTTCCGACCTCCGACCCGACTTCCTCCTCCTCGACTATTGCTCCAGCGACATGGGATTGCTAAGACTCGGCTAGGGAGAAATCCTTGCTCGACCTTTTGATGCAGGCAGCGGTGACTCCTATGGGTGTCGTTTCCCTCCTTGGAGGCGCTGCCATGGTCGCTTTATGTGTCCTCGGCGGTAGTTTTGATGATGTTGGTCATCTTGTTGGTTTGGTTTGGGCTGTGTCCCAGGGTGGCGAGTTTAGCCATGTTACTTTTCTGTTTGGACGGTCGTCGAGGATCTCATCACGGAGCTCGCTGACATATTTTCTACCATGACGTGCATATTGTGTTATTGCTCTTCATGGCGCGCGGCGGCATCAGCGCGTGTGGTGGTGAAGATGACCTGACCCTCGGAGTCCTTCTAGGACGCATTGCACCGGACTCCTCGTTCATGATCAGAATGCCAGCCGCTCGCAACGTGTCCTCCCCCGCCGCCGCTGAAGCCACCTCTACTTTCCTTTGCCTCTCGCCGCTCCGGTCGGCGGTCGCATCGGGTGGGTGGCTCCGTTCGCTAGCGCCCATGGGGAAGCAGAGGAGGAGGAGCGGGCTGGCGATGGCGATTTTTCAGGACAGAGATTGGATTGGGGTGTTGATGTATGTGTGCGGGGATGCGGAGCGCTAGCACTGATTGGCAGACTACGGCGTCTGCTCGGCAGAACATCGATCCGAGAAATTGATTCAGGTGACAGACCATTAACTTAATATAGACGGTAGAATATGTTTTAACTGATTTGATTGGATGGTCCTGATTATCTTGTGTGCATTTTGCTTCGTGGCTTTAGGAGAATTTATGTTTGCTTTTCTAATAGTAGGATAGACTTTCTATCGGATTTGTGTACCACACATGTCAACAGCCATCCAGCCATCGGTTTTCATTCCACGGCTTGCAGCCATAGCTCACAGATTCGTACGAAAATCGGAAGCCAGGTTGTGGAAAGTGTAGCGATCTCTTGGCGTGACGCTTGAAGTGGAAGTGGATGCCATAAAAGTGGAGCAGTACACAAGTAGGCACCCGAGGAGACTTCCGATCACACAAGTAAATAAATTAATTAAGGGAAACTGAATCCTCGTCCTTGGAAGTGGAAGTGGAAATCATAAAAGCTGCATGCATGTAGCAGCTCTTCAAGTGATTGACTCTCGATCTCCTAACTAATTAAACGCGTGCGCGTACAGCTATCAACATATACGAGGAGAATCGAGGGGTTGCGCTCCTTCATTTCTTGGTGCTATATACATTCACTCGTGCTAGTATGCGACATATACTTGCAGTCACTTGCAGATTCATCCACCATGCACTTCGTGGGTGAATCCGTCATCACCGACGGCAAGCTGGTCTCATGGGTCATTCCCACTATCCCCACCAACGTCTACGACGCCGCCAGTGGGTACTACTTGCTCGCCCCCAAAGCTTCTCAAGCTCGCTCTACTACGGGAACGGACCTGTCGAGTCTCGCCATTTCACGGTCCGAGGCCGTTCTTGGTGCATCTCCTACAACCCCAAGGCCTCTGACGACTGCGTATCGCTTCGTCTTTTCCTCGCCGAGGATCCCACAGCAAAGCCCGTGACGGCGTACTTACAGTTCAGTTTAGTCGACGAGACCGAGAAGTTCATCAGGTTCGGGCCGGTGGCGCGCACTGGTAGAAAAAGGGCCTATAGTCCCGGTTCGTAAGCGCCTTTAGTCCCGGTTCAGGAACCGGGACTAAAGTGTCGGTACTAATACCTCCCCCTTTAATCCCGGTTCAATCTAGAATCGGGACTAAAGGCCCTCCACGTGGACAGTGCGCAGAGCCCAGTCAGGAGACCCTTTGGTCCCGGTTGGTGGCATCAACCGGGACCAATAGGCATCCACGCGTCAGCACTTCTATGGCTGGGGGTTTTTATTTTTATTTTGAAGGGGGGGGGGTGGGTTTTGGGTGTTAATTTAGGTGTTTCATATATTGTGTTAGCTAGTTATAATTAATAGAGAGAAGTGTCCTCTGTTATGTCCGTGCTTGGTCGACGCTACGTACTGTACATACGTATATAAAGAGGACTAGACACGCTAGCTAGCTAGTAAGCAAACGAAGGAAACAGAAGATCGTCATGAACATATATGCATATATACAGAGAGAAGTGATATCGACCACCTCTCCTTCTCCGAGAGATTGGTCGAACAACGAGTTCTCGTATATCTATCTGACACTACCGGCTACATATATACAATAATTATCTCTTACAAATATAATCATACGGACTCAGAGTCCACATAGAATTCTCCGTCTTCAGGGATCACATGGTCAAGAAAGAATGCCGCCAATTCCTCTTGAATTGCTCGCATGCGAGCTGGTGCTAGGAGTTCATCCCGCTTCCGAAACATCTAATTTGAAGAAGGGGGTCAATACATATATATATATATAAATGAATGAAACTCAACACAAATGATGGTAATAAAATAAAATTGTGAATGTTGTTATTTACGTACTTCATATTGTTCGTTAGAGTACCCGCCCCGCTCATAGGCCGTGTGGCGGATGGACTCGCAGATGTAGTATCCACAGAAATCATTCACTTGTTCCTGCCACAACCACTTTACAAGAAATGGAGGTCAATCAAACTGATAAGCAAGAATGCTAAATGGTATTGATGAAACTAGCGCTTGAATCACTAGGAGATGCGCGGAACATGCTACTATAGTACTTACTTTCGGGTGTCTAAATTCTAGCTCCTTCGGCAGTCCCGGAACTGTTTTGGTGAATTTTCTCCAAACCCTGCCGGACAAAGAAAACAATCACTTGATATCAGGAAATGAACAAAGTTGCTGATATGGTAGATAATGATTGATTTAACTTACTTCTTGAGGATTTTAGTCATGTCCGCATACTCCTTGGGATCTTTTCGTTTAGAGTCCAAGACGGTTACTACTCCCTGCTCAAGCTTAATCTCTAGGAGAATATAGTGGAAACTGCACACACATGCATAACTCATGAATTACATTACTATAACCTTGACTAATATATAAGGGAAACCGAATACGCACAAGACAGTAACACTCACCTGAAGTTGTAAGGAAAGAGTATTATATCTTTGTTTTGACTTATTACGAACGATCGTAGCAAGCTGGCCTCGGTAGCTGCGGCATGAAGTTTAACCTGAGTTGCATCTATGAGATATGTGTTAATGAACCCAATATCACCGACTTGTCTTTTCTTCAATTCGGCGATCTTCAATCTGCATAATATAGTGAGGATGATTATAAATACATGCAATGAAAGAGCTAAGCTATATAGAGAAACTTAATGACAGAAGTAGTACTACTTACAGACAGTAGCAGGCGACCGTTGTTTTATCGAGGGCCAATTGATTGAAAAACTGATAGAACTCCTCAAATGGAACAGGCAACAGATCAATTCCAACGAGGTCATGCTCCTTTTTAACTTTCACATACAAAGTACTCCTCCCCCAGAGTCTCTGCAGATTTTCAAGTACCAATCATGCAATCTTCGCATCATCGTTGATAGAGATCTTTCATCTTTGACGAGAGGCTTCCCGTACTCGTATCTTTGTATCTACACCTCCATGGGTTCATAATGTACTTCGTCGGGCAGGTAATCTGCAAGATTGCTATAACCGGGCACCATCCTCGGATCATTATCGACGTTGTGCCTAGGCACCTTGAGCGGGGGGCACGATTGCTTCGCTTGTTCGCCGAGCTGGGCAATTTGTTTCCCAGCTCGTCGTTCTTTCAGCCTTTGATCACTGACAGTACTTCCCGACCGCTCCGCTTCGGCAAATTCCTTTCCAATAATGCGGTCATAGTTTCCTTTCGGCGGATCAGACTTCGGTGGTTTTGTCAGGGCAGCCAGAGTGCGCTTCACTTTCATCCGATCTACCTTCTCCTCCGGAGGTGGATGTTTCTTTGCTTTCACCGCTTCAAAGAAGCTCCTCACTTCTTCTCGCGCGATCTCGGCGTTCTCCTCCAGGGTCCTCTCATATGGTAACTTCTCTAGAGTCTTCAGAGAAGGACCGAATCTGTATGTCCTCCCGCCTCTGGTTGTACTGCTAGACGCCGACCGAGCAGACGTAGCGGTTGTCTTCTTTACTTGCTTAAGAGGCGGAGGAGAAGGACTACGATGCACCGGAGCAGCTGGAGCGGCGGCAGGTCTCTTCCGCCCTTGCTGACGAGGCGGAGAAGGAGGAGGCTGGCTGCTCGGGCACGTCGGCGCAGGCGGAGAAGGAGGCGGAGTGCCGCCACGCGCCGAAGAAGGAGCCGGCCGAGGGCCCTGATCGTCACTCGCCGGAGGAGGAGGCGGTGGAGGCGGAGTGCCCTGACTCGCCGGAGGAGGAGGAGGAGGCGGTGGCGTCCAGTTCGGAAGGTTGATGAGCTCCTTCCGCCATAGGCATGGAGTCTTCAGAGCAGACCCCAGCCGAGTCTCCCCTTCACCGGTAGGGTGGTCAAGCTGGAGGTCCTCAAATCCCTCCGTTATCTCATCCACCATCACCCTAGCATATCCTTCTGAAATCGGCCGGCAGTGAAAAGTTGCGCCGGGTTCAGTAGGAAAAACAGAGCCAACAGCCGCCTTGACCTTCAAATTCATCCATTGCGTCATAAGGTGGCAATTTTGAGACTCCGTTATAGCATCCACGGGATAGCTGGCAGGAGCCGTCAAGGCATGCTCCGGCTGAAGCAGCTCGGTGGAAGCCACGCTGCTTCTGCGCCGAGATGGTGGGGTAGCTTCGGGGGAGGCTTCGGCAGTACGTTTGCTGCGATTTGCTTCTCGTTCCTCTATCGCGTCTACCCTTGCTTGCAGCGCCTGCATTTGGGTCTGCTGCACTTTTTTCCTCCTCTCATGGGATTTATAACCGCCTGCGTCCGGAAACCCAACCTTTCACGAAATGGAGCCTGGCGTGCCTCGTGTCCGTCCAGGGTGCTCAGGATTCCCGAGGGCCATTGTGAGCTCGTCGTTCTCTCTGTCTGGAAAGAACGTCCCTTCCTGCGCTACTTCGATATACTGGTTAAGCTTACTGACTGGTATGTCCATTTGATCGTTCGTCCAAATGCACTTCCCTGCTATAGGGTCCAGTGTTCCGCCAGCCCCAAAGAACCAAGTCCGGCAACGGTCTGGCCAGTTAATTGTCTCTGGTTCGATCCTTTTATGAACCAGATCATTCTCAGTCTTGGACCACTTAGGTCGGGCTACGAGGTAGCCACCTGACCCTGTGCGATGGTGAAGCTTCTTCTTCGTGGCATTTTGCTTGTTTGTCGCCGACATCTTCTTACTCTTTTCCGATGTCTTGTGGGCCACAAATGCGGGCCAGTGATCTCTGATATTCTCATATCTGCCCTTGAATTCTGGTGTCTCATTATTTTCGACAAACTTATTCAGCTCTTTCTTCCACCTCCTGAATAGTTCTGCCATCCTCTTCAGAGCAAAAGACTTGATTAATTTCTCTTTAACTGGGTTCTCTGGATTATCCTCAGGCGGTAGGGTGAAATTTGACTTCAGCTCAGTCCAAAGATCATTTTTCTGCATATCATTGACATAAGAGACCTCAGGGTCTTCTGTAGCCGGCTTAAACCATTACTGGATGCTTATCGGGATCTTGTCCCTAACCAGAACCCCGCACTGAGCAACAAATGCGCTCTTTGTCCGGAGGCGTTCAATAGGTTGGCCGTCGGGCGCGATTGCTATGATCTCAAACTTTTCATCCGAGCTCAACTTTTTCTTCGGGCCTCGTCTCTTTACCAAAGTTGTGCTCGATCCGGAGGGCTAGAAAAAAGAACAAAGACTTAATTAATATGTGTACATACCAAAACAATGAATGCATCAATCAGCTAGTCAGCATAGGCTTAACTAATATATATACCTGGCCGGACTCGGTTCGGTCACCGGAGCCGTCATCACGGTCTCCTTCTTGCACCGGCATTGGGTCACCGGAGCCGTCCTCATGTTCTTCTTCTTGCACCGGCATTAGGTCACCGTAGCCAGCTTGTTCACCCTCTCCTTCCAGACCATCGGTTTCGTTGAGAAACAACGAGATGGCATCACTTCCTTCTGCGATTATGTCCCTCAACAACGCTTCTTTTGTTACTTCGTCTAGGGCGGTGTCCATAGTTTCTACAAATATTTACAACATGGCAATTATTATTCAAACATGACAGATGGATATATTAGTGACAAACGTAGAACTAGCTACCTAATCATAGTAAGCTATCGGGAGGGGGTATATATCGACAACGACGACACTACATCTATGTCCCTCGACGACCCTCGTTCCCGGTAAAAAAAAGAGGAGGAAGAAGAAAAAAAAGAGGAGAAGAAAGAATAAAGGAGATATCTTCTCCTTTATTCTTTCTTCTCCTCTTTTTTTTCTTCTTCCTCTTCTTTTTTTATCCTCTTCTTCCTCTCATGTTCGATAGGATCGCCGAGGGGTCGGGAGGTTGCCTAGTGTCAAGGGATTCAACAAAACCATGTCTTCATCATTAGGCGAAAGTAACATGTGCATGATGGTACGAAGCTCTTCAAAGTTGTTCTGGAACGGAGTCCCAAATAGGATAATTCGCTTTTTGGTACAAAGTTCAGCAAGAGCCTTCCTAATATCGCTATTTGGAAGGCCTTTGCTGAATTCGTACCAAAAGGCGGATTATTCTATCCGGGACTCCATTCCAAAACAACTTTGCAGAACTTCGTACCAACATGCCCTGGTTACTTCCGGCTAATGATGAAGGCATGGATTTCTTCAATACTTTGACACTAGGAAACCTCTCTCTACTTCCGGCTAATAAGAATAAGAAGAAGAATAAGAAAAAGAAGAAGAAAAAGAAAAGAAGAAAAAAAAGAGGAGAAGAAGAAAGGAATAGTGGAGAAGAAGAGAAAATAGAATATTTCTATTTTCTCTTCTTCTCCACTATTCCTTTCTTCTTCTCCTCTTTTTTTTTCTTCTTTTCTTCTTCTTCTTATTTATTTCTCCTCTTCTTTTCGGTAGAGGAAACCCTAAATAGCTAGCAAGTATCGTGGGTGTGAGATACATGTGGCTTTCGGTGTCAGACACTACATCCACGTCCCACAAGTGACGTGGGCGTCGAAGCCCGCGCCACTTGTGGGATGTGGGTGTAGTGTCCGACACCGACGGTACATGTATCTCACACCGACGATACTTTCTATTTAGGGTTTCTCCTCTACCGCTCCTCGACCTCTCGACAACCCTCGTTCCCGATAAAATAAAGAGGAAGAAGAAGAAGAAAAAAGAAGAAAAGAAAGAATAGAGAAGAAGACTTCCTCTTCTTCCTCTCCTCTTCTTCTCCCTCTTCTTCCCCTTCTTCCTCGCCTCTCTCATGAATGTCCGACGTTCTCGACCCCCCCCCATGTGTCGAAGAAAAAAAAGAAGAAAAAAAGAAGAGAAGAAGAAAGGAATAGAGGAGAAAAGAGAAAATAGAATATATATTCTAATTTTCTCTTCTTCTCCTCTATTCCTTTCTTCTTCTCCTCTTCCTTTTCTTCCTCTCCTCGTCTTCTCCTTCTTCTTCTCCTTCTTTCTCTACTTATTTTCCTTTTCCTTATTTTACTTTTTCCTCTCCACTAACATCATCATATATATGAAAAAATGCATATATGAAAAAAAACATCATCATATATATCATCATCATATATATCATCTATCATCTATGAACAAAAATATTCCTAGATACATAAAAAATTTCTACAAATGAAAATAACCTAAAAAAAATCATATGATCATCTATGAACAAAAAAAACATCATTTGATCATCTATCATCTATGAACAAAAAAATCATCATTTGATCATCTATCATCTATGAACAAAAATATTCATCATTTGATCATCTATCATCTATAAACAAAAATATTCCTAGATACATAAAAAATTCTACAAATGAAAATAACCTAAAAAATCATATGATCATCTATGAACAAAAAAAACATCATTTGATCATCTATCATGCATCTATGAACAAAAA